>NC_083382.1:16192500-16492500 GCF_031755915.1 Ziziphus jujuba
CATATTTATTAATGCTAAATTTTACTTTGGCTTGTTTGTTTACTTTCATCTCACTACTATTATTAAGCCATTGTAATCTATATGGTTCGGGATGTTTAATTGTTGCTTAGCCTAATTTTTCAACCACAACATTACTAATTACATTTGCACAACTTCCACCATCAATTATTATACTACAAATCTTACATTAGATTTCATAATGAGTGTGGAAGATGTTCTCTCTTTGAATTTAATCCTCATCTTTATACACGGTTAGAACCCTTCTTGCCACCAAACTCAAATCAGCTCTAATTGCCTTAAGTGTTTCGGATTCATCGTGCCCCTCATCTTAACAATTTTGGTATCAGCATCACATTCTTCACTTTCAGATTCTATCTCACCATTACCTTTCAGCACCATGATTCTTCTATTCGGGCATTGACTAGCAATGTGTCCTCATTCCTGGCACTTAAAACACACAATATCATGAGTTCTAAAAGGTTTAGGATCAGATCAGCTTCATTCCTTGGAGCTTGGATAGACTCAGCTCTGGCCTCCCTTTTTGGCCGATTGGTGCTTTCCTCACGTTGCTTCGGTTTTGGCTTGTTGTCATATGTGGGACTGCTTCTCCAAACACTTGGATTTGACCTCCTACTGCTTGTAATACCTCCAAACCATGAGGTTGTACCCCTCCTCTTGATTTGATTTCCAATCTTGACAGCCACATGCAACATCTCTTGCAATTCCACATATTGTTGTAATTCCTATTGATTAGCTATCTCTCCATTCAATCCATCAAGAAACCGTGCCACGGTTGCTTCTCAATCTTCATTCATGCTCAATCTCATCATGAGCATCTCCATCTCCTTGTGATAATCCTCTACGGACCTACTACCTTGTGATAATACTGGAGTCTTTGATGCAGCAACCTACGGTAATAGTCGGTATAAATTGCTTCCTCATGGCCCCTTTCATTTGTCACGAAGTGGTAATCAATTCATTACCTACTCTTCTTCGGGTATCAAACCACCTTAGGAATTCTCTAATTTTTCCATCCTTTGATCCAAATGATCAAATTGAGTACTCATTCACTGCAATTGCTCCAGGACCGCCATCATGTCCTTATGCTCACCCCCACTTCCAGAAGCTCGGGAATCACCCTTGAATCCTACGTATTCTTCTTCATTAATTCTTAATGATATATCTCCTCTTCTTACCCTTGAATCTGCCATGTTAGTATAAATATTACAAAAATAAAATAAAACCTCACCAAATTCACTCCTTCATGTGTTTCACTTAAACAAGGTCTCGGCACTCGTGTTTGCACATTAGTTTCGACTTTTAACACTCTTTTAAGCTCACACTCTCTTGCCTTTTCCACTCAATGAATTAACTCAAAGGTCTAATTAAAACACATTAAAACAACAACTAGATCAAAAGTATAAATTAATTTAAACTTATCAATAAAACAGCAAGCAAAAATAATCAGTTACCGAGTGAATTTAAACATCTAATTCTCAACTTTTCTAACTAACAGTAAGGCAATTTAACAAAGGAATTTTTTGAAATCAATAAGAAATGGACTAAATGGGAAGAAATTAATAATTCAAGAGTAAAAATTGACGAAAGAAATTCAAAAACAAAAAAGAATCAAATTGAACAAAAATAAGGAATAGTTGTTGATTATTGTTCTTTGTAATTCATGTTTTGTATCAATTCATTTAACTGATTTTAATCCAAATAATTTAAGCACCCAAAATTCAAATATCCAGTAGAAAAATTAAATTTCTAGCAACTTTAAATATTGAATAAATAAGCAACAACTCGGTAGCTCCAACAAATTTCCAGCAAACAAATTCAACTCCAAAATTCAACAAACCGATTTTTTTCTTTTTATTTGGCTTTTTTTTTTTTTTTTTTTTTTTACCCACAGATATGAACTCAATTGCACTAGCAAGAATTAACAACAAAATTGCAAATCCAGCATCAGGATGTCACCAAAACCATGACCACCAACAACAAAAATATAAATTTGCAAATTTTTGTAACTTTATATATGTTGCAGCAATTCCTTCTTTTTTTTTTTTTTCTTCTTTTTTTGAATATAAGATTGCATATATTTAAGATCAAAATAGCAAAGAAAAATAAACAATAAACTAAATTACTAAGAACAAAGATGAAAGACAACCAACAAACTAGGAAACCGAAATATGGTAAAATAAAGAACCTAATTTCGGCTATGCATGAATTTTTATTTTTTATTTTTAAGCAGAATGTGTATGAGATGGATGCAACCTTAACCTAATACTAATATTGCAGATTAGCATAAAACAAAATAAAACAAATAAAGATAAATTAAACTTAAACAAAATCTTGGCTCTAATACCGAATGATACGAACATAGGACGATCTACTCCTAACCAACCTATGATTAGAAACCTCTCTAATGGTGTTTTAGGTGTTCAAATAGAACAAGAGAATTCTTTCTCACAATTAATTTTTTTAACAAGAGAATTCTTTCTCGCAATTAATTTTTTGAATAATATGTAAGCTGCTTTTGAAAGGATTAGGGTAAGGTTAATCTAAAGAGAACAAGGTTTTATGATTGGAAATTGATTTGGAGTTTTGGTGTTCTCGGCTTCGCTTTGATTAAGCTACTAGAAAATTTTCCAGTTTTGGCCGGTTTGTGTTTCTCTTGGTTTCAAAATGGAAACTAAGGTATTTTCTTCAAAATTCAACTCCCTTATACATTTAGATGTAATACATACTTATAGTATACAAAATAGGTGTGAAAGCACACCATTGCTAGTTCTAAACACCAATACAAAACAAGTCCTTCATGGTGAAGCAAAACACATGTGTAAGGTAACTTTGCCAGATGCATTATGGTTTGTTGACAAGTGTTGCTACCTCATTAGGTGCTTCATGTTGAAGTAGTCCTCATGCATAATGACACGTGTCCTTCCATGCATTGGATGAGAGAGAGGCCGAATGGTTTGGTTCCATGTCACCAAGTGGCTTCCATGTCACCATCTTGGTCACCAAAGTGCTTTCCATGTCATCAAAGTGCTTCATTTCCCTAAGCTTTCTAATTCTCTAGTTTAGCTAATACATATTAACTAACACATTTTGGTGTCTTTGTGCACCAACTTAACAAGCTTATAAAACATCATAAAAGGACTTACTTAACTACAAAACAGAAATACAAAACAAACTAAGGTAGTTGCTTCTCGGCCAAGGCATGAGGCTTGGTCTCGGGTTTGGATGGTTCATGGCTAATAATTTCCTTGATTCTCTAACAGATTTCTCATTGAAAATAATCTTTTAAATAGGTTTTGAATGAACAAAATAAAATCCTATGAGGATTATGAAATTTCGGCCAACATAGTATCAAATTAGGAAATTGCCTAATTTCACACCCTTTCGTAATCTAATTTGTATTAATTAATTCCTTAATTTTAAAAAAGAAATTAATTAATTTACAATCAAAATAATAAAACTCTAACTTTCCTAAAGTAATTATTCTAGAAAATAAATAAATAAAACCAAAAGAAAAGATAGTTTCCTAAAATAAAAAGTCGAATTCAAATTAGAAAACTAGTTGACTAGTTTGACAACTAAGCTATCTTTAACCAATTTTCAGCTTGTAAATGCTCCAAATCAGCTCCAATGTGCCATGTAGGATGCCAAATAGGATTAATAATTATTCCCATATGTTGCTCCTTGATTGGAATAAGTCAAATTTGCTTGATCAACAAGAAAAGTCAAAGCCAATAGCAACATGAGCATTTTCGACCGAATTGAAGTCTTATGCACACACAAGCTTTTGATCAGCTTTAGTTAGGCCTATATATGATTCCGTGGTCTCTTGGGATGCTCAATCATATTCAAAAACCAATAAATTCATTCCTTGCTACTGGGGATCCATTTATGCCTTCGTAACTTGGTACACAAGACGAGCTTTGGATCTTCTGGTATTGTCATGCCCTCTTGAGATTGAATCACCCCCTTGATGAAGTTAACCAGATGTCCTTGAATTTCAAATGTCCTTGAATTTCCTAGCTTGTGCCCTAGTGATTAGTCCCATCTTCATTTGTACAGGATCAGCGCCCAGCAGATAGTCTGTTGAATGGACAGGGGTGGATTCTCATTATGAACTTCTGCCAATATTATCAAAAAATTTCAAATCTGCAAAGTGAATGATGTATCCCGTATAAAATAAGTGGAATCAATCAAGTAGTTGCATATCAAAATTTGAAAATAAAATAAGTTATAACCTCTATTAGCAAGGGCATAGAGTAAACTGTACATGCTCTACCCTACTTTTACATCACATTTGTATACCTGTCCTTTAGTCCTTGGTTGGCCAAACCAAGCTAGAGGTACAAACCTAACTCACAAGTCGTTATGATCATATCATAATGATAGGATATTCATATGATATCAATTATAACAATTTAGTCTCAAAGGACAACACATCATAATAACTTGGAAAGCTACAGATAATCCATTTCACTAACAAAACATTTATAGATAATAGCACTATGGCAAACCTTTAGTAAAAAAACATAGTTTCTCCACAAAAATCATCAACTTAAATCTTTTCAATACTATAGTCAAATTCCAATAATATAGTATATACACATATATAGAAGTTTGCTTATAGGCATTTTCAATTATCAACAATAATTTAATAAAATCCCACTCACTAGTAAAGTGACTCCTAAACTGATTATGCCCACTGCTCATTCGAGTTTATATGCAATGTGTTTCTTCCTTTGAGGAAGCATAAAATAGTATCAAATACTATTTTTGAGAATTTACCAATCATTATGAAACAAGCAATTAAATAGGTACTCCTAATAAAAATAGCTCAAAATAAAATATAAAGTTCTAAAATTCATATCTTCATGCCACATCACTATTTTAGCATGTCATCTCAATGTCATGTTAGCAAGGTGCCACATAGACACGATGGCACATCAGCTCCAACATGCTACCATGTTGGTATCAAGATTCATCTTCTCCACTGATGACTCTAATCCAATAGAAACCAGCTTCCAAACAACTGCTTTTCATATGTGACCTTCAGTCAAGACATGATCCAATGATTTTCGTAAATCACTGCGACCCTCATCGATGTTCTCTCCTATTTCTTAACCTTCGATGAATTTACATGGTCAAAAATGGTGGTTGATATCAACTGCAGCTCCTTTAACTCATTTCTTAGCTTCAAAACATCACCATTTTTCCATGCAAACACCTAATTCTTTTCAAGTCATCCCAAAAACAAACTAGACTTTCAAGAAAGTTCTTACCTACAATCGCCTCCACCTACATATCCCATTTAAGCCCAAGGTTAAGAACTTCCAAAAGTCATAAAAATGACAACTCTCTCACCTTTCAACTAATCATGCATGCAAGAACAAGAAAAGATCAATCAATTCAAGAAAAGCTAGGTACCCTCATTCTGCATCGACCCCTCATTGAAAATCATAGCTTTGACAAAAAAGTTAGTTCCCTTAGTTTAGTTTGCTAACTTAAGCAACAATTGTAGCTTCTTTCAATGCATAACCTTTTTAGAAAGAGGTGTAGTCCCCTGTCTCTCTCTCTTTCCTCCCCTCAACAGCAAAAAATGAAGCAGAAACAAGAATAAGAAACAAAGAAGGGGCAAGCTAATCTCATGGTTTTAAGTGGGCAAAGAAGGGCAATTTTGTAATTCCATTGAATGTTAAGTTTGAAATGACCAAATTGTCCTTACCTTAATTGTCCTCTTAGTCTTCTTAAAGGTATTTTTGTCATTTCCCACATCATGTTCGTAGTTTATGTTAATACCCCTTCACTCTTCTAGCTTCATTTCTCATACCCTAGGGCAAGATTGACAATATATAATCATGAACATGTAACTACCTAATATTAAAAATTTATTGGTACAAAGAAACAAAAATTTGGATTTTGTATTTGGTAAACACATGGTCAAATTCATATCGCAAAATAAGTTAAAATAAAATTTTGAAAAAGGGTTTATAGGATTAAACTTTTATATTTTTAATAATAAAAATTTGAATTACATAATTAACTTTAAATTTAGTATTTAGGGAATCACATATACCATCTAACTAACTCCTTCTCTAACGATGAGGGATTGTATGATAGTATTAAATAGGGATGTAAATTTGTTCTGTCCAACCCAACCCAAGCTAAAAAATTTGAGCTTAGGCAGGCTCAGGGCTTTTTTTAGTCTTCAGTGGGAAGAGGGTTGGGATAGGCCAATATTTTAAATCTAAAGACCACTACCCAACCTTATGGGTATTGAATTGTGTTTTGGGCTTAAGTATCAGGCTTGAACTTTAAGTTTAAAGCGTATTTCCAAATTTGAAGTTCAAAGTTTAATTTTGTGTTTATTTATAATATTAAAATTTGATTAAAAATATTTTTTTGCTTAAAGTATCGTTATGATAATAAATAAAAAATAATAGCTTAACAAAAGGGACAATGCTACAGTACCATATTTATTAACCAATGTTTTTATGTAAAAAATGTGGCTATTTTTTCAATAGTTGGTTATTAAATACTATCTTAAAATCATAGTAGGCAAACCCAATGAATAATGCAAAGTCATTAGACATCAAATATTTGGTTACAAAATTTGGTGAATCAAGAAATACTCTAAATGAATTATCATATCTTATAACAAACATTAAATAAATATTGTTTAACATATAATAAATGCTTACAATGTATTCAATAAAAATATAAAAATTATAAAATTAAATCGAGTTAGCTAATCTAGCTTCACTTCGATTCAGCCTGATGGGTAGTCAATAGTTGGGGCTTCAAATTAGGTCTACATAATTTAAAGCACGAAGCTGGGGGAAATAAAAACTGGATAGGCTCAATTTAAAGCACGAAGCTGGGGAAAATAAAAACTGGATAGGCTCGGGCCTAGGCCATATTGACTTTGGTTGAATTTGGGTAAGATATTTTCTAGATGGTTTGATTGGCTTCTAGGCTTTTGGACTTTTTTCTTTACATCCTTTGTTCGGCTTCTTATTGCCTTGCATTCTTCAGGTTTCTCTCTTAAGGTCCAAAGTCTTCATTGGCACATTTTTAGTGGAGTTCAAGCCTTAATACCATTATGCCACTCCCTAGGTCCATGATCCAGCTCCACTAGCATGATATTAGCCAATTTAAGTCTAGCCCATAGGGTTTTGTTTTGGCCCAAATCTCACTACCTTACTTTAAATGCCTCACACTAATAACAGAAGTGTCGACACATATATATACCTTGGCCAACTCCTTTCCCAAAAATGTAGGATTATTCATTGGTCTTGCCCCTTATTTTGTTGCATTCTTTAAGATCATAAATATTATATAGTTAAATGTACTTGAAAAAAATTGATTGCTGTAGTTTCACCATTACATACAAGATTTTCTATTAATTTTGACTTCAAAAATAAAGATAAAAATCACTGTAGTGTAGAAATATAATATGGATAACTAGATCATCCAACATACTATAAATACTATAGGATGGTTGCGAATCAAAATACATTCCAAATAATTCAATGCTCTTAATTAAACCCAATGGCAATACTAGATATTATTTCCTCATATGGTAGTTTAAAGTTCAAATTCCTTCAACTCAACTTATTAAAAAACCAAAAAAAAAAAAAAAAAAAAAAGGGAAAAACTTAATTGATTATATGCAAGCTAGCATACCTCTTTAACATCTAGAAAAATAGTCTTATTCAATAAACACATATAGATATATAGTCATACAATTTTTAGACTTGATGGATATCTGGGGAAGATGTACATTGATGTTGTGTGCTGCTTTGTTGTGATGATCTTTTTGCCTATAGCATAGGAAACATATATAGTCATACATTGTTACACATTTGTTGCATTGGACTAGATAGGATCAAACAGCACTATTTTAAGTTTGATCTAATCAAAATATCACACATAAAATAGTTCAGTCCATCTAGTCTAATTCGGTTTAACAAGTGGGCTTGGTCAAGTCAATTGAGTCATGGCTTATGTGCGTTTAATTTACCAACCATAATCATATCAAGAATACATTTAATCAAAATTGGCATACTTTGATGCAAATCAATGTGATATTGGCTTGTCAACCATACCACAATGACTATGTAAAGGATCTTATAACTAAGTAGAAGTTTCCAATGATGAATCCTAAACATTTTAGTTAATATTTTATTCACCCATTCACACTTCTGAATACCATATCTCTAATAAATATATTCAAACTTTCAGTGTGAATTTGAGATATATATATATATATATATTCTTACCATCATGTAAGCTCTATTTATTTCTGATTCGATTTTGCTATTTCATATGCTACTCTATTGTAATTCCTAGGAATGAAAGATAAAGAAATGCTATTAAAGAAACCTACTGGATATTCTATCTTTCTCTCTCTACAATTTTCTCTTTTTAAGATATTGAAAAGAATTGAAATAATATTTTCTCTCTACAACTTTTTCTCTATAAGATAGAAAAACGCAGAGTAAAGAAAAATGATAAAGAAAAAAAATTAAAATAATATGTATTTTATTATTTTCAAAACAAGTGAAAATATCATTTTATTGTTTTCCAAATTTTTTTTTTTCCATTTGTTTTCTAGAACTGTTTTTGAAAACTAATGGCCAAACAGATAATCTTTTGTTTTGAAAATAGTTTTTTATTTTACAAAACAGAAAACTATTTTAAAAACCGATGGTCAAACAGGGCCTAAAGAGTTTTACACACATTAATATAGATATAGTTGATGAAGAAAATGCAAACAAGCTTCTTCATTCTCAAGCCCATGTTTGGAACCACATTTTTAGCTTCATAAACTCTTGGTCTCTCAAATGTGCTATTCAACTTGGTACCCCTGATACCATCCATTCCTATGGCAAACCCATGACTCTTTCTCACCTCATATCTTCCTTACCAATTCTCCACCAAAACAAAACCCCTCATGTCTATCGTCTAATGCGAATCTTGGTCCATTCCGAGTTTTTTACTATCCAAAAAACCAATGTAAATAATGATGGAGAAGAAGAAGGAGAAGAAGAAGGTTATGTTCTCACTGATGCCTTCTCAAGGACAATCCTTTGAGTGTGACACCATTTTTTATGGCAGTGTTGGACCCCGTTTTGACCAAGCCATGGAACCATCTAAGCAATTGGTTCAAGAATGATGATCTTACGCCATTTGATACCGCACATGGAATGGCGTTCTGGGAGTACGGTGGACAAGACTCGAAGCTCAACGACTTCTCAATGATGCCATGGCTAGCAATGCTCGGTTAGTCACGAAGGTGGTGATTGATAAGAGTAAGGGTGTGTTTGAAGGATTGGATTCTTTGGTTGATGTTGGAGGTGGAACAGGCACTGTCGCAAAGGCTATTGCAGATGCATTTCCTAATGAGGAATGCACCGTGTTTGATCTACCACATGTTGTTGCTGATTTGAAAGGGACCAAGAACTTGAAATGTGTCGGAGGGAACATGCTTGAAGCAATTCCTCCTTCAGATGCAATTTTGCTCAAGGTAAAGACTTACTCTAATAAACCATGAATCATAATGTTTAATTTTCTTAAAGCATATATATGTATATATATATGTATGTATTCTTGTGTATTTAATAATTACAAGACCAAATATGTTAAAGCATATACATAAAACGCTAATGCTATGCAAGCAATTTAATTATGTCAAAGCATATACACAAAACGCTAATGCTATGCAAGCAATTTACTTATAACGTCTATGTTCTGTCGAATTTGCCTCTCCATAAGATGCTTATTAATAATTAAGCATGATAAAATAATGGTTCTTAGCAATATTTTGAAATGTAAAAAGCTTTATGCGAAGTGTTTTTAATTTATATTTCAGAAAAAATTCTTTATGAATTTATATATCAATTTAAAAATAGACCTTAAAAAAAATTAAATGATTGAGAAACAACAACCATGTATTACTTATGGGTTAATTATTTCTTAATTAACCCATTTATAATTGACATGTTAAATATTAAAAATTGTCACTTGATCGGTTATCTAATTAATTTATATAATTAATTAATTCACGAGATTAAAAATTGTCTGTCCTTAAAAGGCTAGGAACAATACTAAATTAGAATTACATGCATTTACATGATTGCTGTTTTTTTTCTTTTTGGGTTTTACGCATGATTGCTGTTTGTTTGTGGTTTCATGAGCAGTGGATATTGCGTGACTGGAGTGATGAAGTGTGAAAATACTGAAGAAATGCAAAGAAGCAATTGCAAACAAAGGAAAGAATGGAAAGGTGATAATAATGGACATGATGATGGAGAACAAGAAAGGAGATGAAGAATCAATTGAAACCCAGCTTTTCTTTGATATGATGACGATGATTTTGGTCACAGGTAAAGAAAGAACTGAGAAAGAATGGGCTAAACTCTTTTCTGATGCCGGATTCAATAACCATAGTATAACTCCCATCTTGGGGTTAAGGTCTCTCATTGAAGTTTATCCTTAAATCTATTACGAAGCTTCCTTAGTATATCATATGTCATGGGTTTTAGTTTTATTTTAATTAGACTCTTTTCTTTTCTGTTTTATTTCTTTATATATGTAATGTATCAAGATATAATTATTCTATATGTATAATTGGATACATACAATATTAGTATGAGAGTTATTAAAATATTTATTAAATTTATTTATAATTAATGTGATAATATCTAATTGTTTATTTTTTTAATTAAGTTATTTATACATAAGTTATATAAACATGCCAATTAATAAAATCTAAAGATAAGCGGTTTGTTAAATCAATTTGATAAATTACTGATTCACCAAAAAAAAAAAAAATTTGATACATTACTGGTATGTTAATTTGTCGAAAAAATACATATATATATATATATATATATATATATAATAATAATATAATTTGTACTATCCATTTTAGTTTTTTACTTTTATTTTTAATTTTTCTTCAATTTTTTTGATAATGGGTATTGTGTCAATTTAGCCCATTAGTTATTTTTTTATTTTTTATTTTTAATTTTTTATATATTTTTAATTTTTTCAGAAAACAATTTCACCATTTAATGTTTAGTCTCTTTCCATTAATTTTTATTATTACAATTTGACAAAATTAACCACCAACCGTTCAATAAGATTAGTCTATAAACAATAAATTATTAATTACTTTTTTTTATTATTAAAAAGATGAGGCTATAAACAATATCAAACTTAAAAGAAAATAAATAAATGGGGATCCAAATTGTTCATTGTCCTCATGATCAATGTAGAAATTCGCTGGTAAAAATTGCTGGAGCATATGCAAAATTGCAATTGCAATTGGCGAAATCCCAGGCCAAAAAAAAAACACAGAAAAAAAAAAGAAAAAATGGGAATCCTCAGAGTCTTAAACTCAAATCACTCTCTGCCTCTCCACCACCTCAGAAGCTTCCATGGATCCTGCTTCTTCTGCTTCTTCTACTCTACAACCGCTTGGTACTCTCCTCCACCCACTCCTCGCATTGAAGATCCAACGCTCTCTGCGATCTCCGAAGCTATCAAGAAAAGCCATGGAAAGCCTCTGGATTCCTCTCTCAAGAAGCTCCTCCCTTCCATCACAGCTCGTCAAGTTATCGACCTCATCAACTTCAACCCCCATTCTGTCTCTCCTCTTTCTCTCTTCTCCTTCTTCAACTGGCTCTCTTCGCAGCCCAATTTCTGCCACACCGTCCAATCCTACTTCACCATGACTCACTTCCTCTGCGCCAATCAAATGCTCTCCGAAGCCAAGACCCTCCTCCGATTCGTCGTCTCTCGGAAAGGAAAGGACTCGGCCTCCTCTCTCTTCGCTGCTGTTCTTGAAACAAAGGCTGCCCATGATTCTAGTTTCGTGTTCGATGCTCTGATGAATGCTTATACCGACTGCGGCTTCGTTTCCGACGCAGTTCAGTGCTTGAGGTTGGTAAGGAAGCATAATTTTCGTATCCCATTTCATGCTTGTGGGTATTTGCTGGATAAAATGTTGAAAACAAAGTCGCCAATGACGGCGTGGTCGTTCTATTCTGAGATTTTGGAATTGGGTTTTCCGCCGAAGGTGTATAATTTCAACGTTTTGATGCACAGATTGTGTAGAGATGGTGAAGTTAAAGAAGCCCAGTTGGTGTTTGATGAAATGGGGAAGCGGGGTTTGCGTCCCACCGTTGTTAGTTTCAATACTTTGATTAATGGGTACTGTAAATCAGGGAGTTTAGAAGAGGGTTTTAGATTGAAGAGAGTTATGGAGGAGAGTAGAACATCTGCCGATGTGTTTACTTACAGTGTTTTGATAAGTGCATTGTGTAAGGAATGCAGGTTGGACAATGCAAATGAGTTGTTTGTTGAAATGTGTGAGAGGGGTTTGGCTCCGAATGATGTTACATTTACCGCATTGATTGGTGGGCAGTGCAAGTGCGGGAGAGTTGATTTGGCCAAGGAAACGTATCAGGAAATGTTGAGGAAAAATATTATACCTGATTTGGTTACATATAATACACTTATAAATGGCCTTTGCAAGGTTGGGAATTTAGAGGAAGCCAAAAAGCTTGTTGATGCAATGAGTATTAGAGGGTTGAAGCCTGACAAGATCACTTACACTACACTTTTTGATGGATGTTTCAAAGAGGGAGATCTAGAATCAGCCCTGGAGATTAGGAAGGGAATGATGAAAGAAGGAATTGAGCTAGATGATGTTGCTTTCACAGCCCTTATTTCAGGATTGTGTAGAGAGGGAAAAGTTGCTGATGCAGAAAGAACGTTGAGGGAGATGTTGAACACCGGAATGAAACCTGATGATGCCACATATACTATGATCATTGATGGGTTTTGTAAATTGGGTGATGTGAAAATGGGATTTAATTTGCTTAGGGAGATGCAGAAAGATGGCCATGTCCCAAGTGTTGTAACCTATAATGTGCTTATGAATGGACTCTGCAAGAAAGGACAGATGAAAAATGCTAATATGCTCTTAGATGCCATGCTTAATTTGGGAGTGGTTCCAGATGACATCACCTACAATATTCTCTTAGAAGGGCATTGTAAGCATGGAAATCAACAAGGTTTTAATACATTGCGAAGAGAGAAGGGCCTGGTTTCAGATTATGCAGCTTATACTTCACTTGTAAGTGAATTCAGTAAATCATCCAAGCCTCGCCAGAAGAGATGATTGACCCAGTTTTGGAAATCAGTGATTATGAATTATTGAATGTGGTTGGTCAAACCGATGGATGGGGGAGTTGTGTGGAAGTTAGTAACATGAATAAGGGACTTAAGAATGATTCAGATGAAAACCAAGGGACAGTGAATTCAGTTAATTGCCAACATTCACATGTTTCCTGATCGAAAGAGCTTCCCAGTGTCTGCTCATGATTTGAGTACTAAGATAGTGAGTATTAATTTTCATGACAAGAACATTTTCTCATGGTGACTTTTGACTATATAAGATCAAGAGCAAGGAACAAGGCTTTACACAGTTGCCAAGGCATATGTCGATGGTTTGCGGAGGAGCTTTTCAGCAACTTGTTTAAGACATAGCTATTGAACAACAGAAAATCCTAGGTCAAGGAAATTATAATCAATGCACTATATTCTTCCAAGTCCAATTCAAATTAATCATGTCTCAGGATTCGTACTACATGGAATGAGAGCTTCCAATTTATCTTAGCACAATAATTGAAGGGTTGTGAAGTTTTTTGTCATACTTTCTGCTTAGCTCCTAATCACTTGATTACACTGGCAGGTACCATTTCCTTGGAAGAAATTTCGGCTTTGTAAAATAGTTGATTCCTAAACAGGATCTTAGACATTTTAATGGATGCACTCTGATAGTGACAGGCAAGATTTTATATGAAAATTTTAACAAATTTACTTTGGTTTAATTAAACAGTTTATTTAGTAACTTCTAAATAAGAGTAAATTTGACAAATTTAATTTGTATTTACCCTTATCTGAAGAAAATTTTGGTAGGGAGAGAAAGTGATTGGTAATTAGAATCATACTTCATACAATTCACATCCACTGGTAATTAAATATAACAAATTCATGTTAAGCTTCTGGAAATCAACATAAAGTAACAAGAAGAAGATGACCAAAATGACAAAAGAGGCGGAAAAAATTGTTCAATTATCAAATTTTTTTTTTTTTTTTTTTTTTTTTTTTTTCCTTTTAGGTTTATGGTGATGAGTTCCAATAACATAAAAACTAAATAGTAAAATAAAACAAACAGAAGTTACATAGTTTATTAGAATTGAACGATACAATTGAAGAATTCCTCTTCTTAATTTAATTTATTCTTTGTAGATTTATTGAGGGTGGCTTCTAATATGATCTCGTAGGCATTTTGCATGCATAACTTGAATTTGTGAGGATCTATGTGCCCTTTCTCAGTTCCGAAAGCAACCCTTAGCTCTCCCATATAACTTACTACTGAAATGTGAAGGTCCTGCAAGACCAAAGGCGTGTATAAAAAGCTATAAAACTTAATACAAATAAACAAATATATAACTAATTGTTAAATTTTTATTGAACCCCCAAAATGATTTATATTTGAAATAAGTCGGTATTAAAAAACAAAAAAATTAAAAGGTTTAATATGAAAAATATAAAATAATACAGTTGTAGGCCTCTTTGGGTCATGTTAGGCTAAGACGTTGTATAAAGCCCATTAAAAAGGTCTCAGGGCTGACCATGAGGAAAGCCGTACATTTGTGGTCGATTTCGGGCTCAATTCAACAGGCTCTCAGATAAAATTTTTGGCCGGGTTTATGTAGATCGGCTCAATTAGATTTTGAGCCATTAGGCATTTTTATACCAATTAATTTTACTTTGTTTACAATTTTTCTTTTTTTAATTTATATTGGGATGAGGGGACGTAAATTTGATATAATTATCCCAAAAAAAAAAAAAAAAAACAGTGGCTTTTACATTGATTTTCCCTCTATTCGGTATATACTTGTTTTAATATTTTATTTGGACAAAATCAATACCAAAAACGCACCTGAGGTGTACCAATCACCGTATGATATAAGCCTTTAATTGGATGATTAGCTAATGCCATTTGTTCCACTGGACCTATCATATTTGAGATTGTCATGCTGGTATTCTTCAATGTCTTGCGAATGTATCGGGATACTGCCTATATCAATCAATGGAAGATTAATATATAGTGTATATAAAGTAATGATATGTTGGGAATATTGCACATTAAATATATATATATATATATATATATATATATGTTAATAATCTACTAAGAAACGTTACTATATCTGCAAGAAACTCAAATATTATTAATTAGTATAAAAAATTTAAAAAATACAAACTTACATCAGCGCCTCCAAGTTTCTTCATAATGTCCAGTAACATGCTAGTGAGATAAACATCGAAGAGTTTCTCTTCCTGGCTACTAATTTTTGAGAATAGTATACAAAGTCTAGAGGATTAGAGAGTTTTGTTAAGCTTGGTATTGGAATATGCAAGAATGTAAATCGGTTTCCCCATGGCATGTCTGCTTTATGTTTGGTCATCTCCTTAATAGATTTGTAGTCTCCAAGCATCCTTGTATTCAGCAACACAAGTGCTGTACTATGTGACTCACTGCCACTGCTAATGTTGTTTGCTTCTTGACTTATGCTTATCTCTTGCATGTAGAGTTGACTGCCCAAAAATATTATCCCCACGATCACGTCGTTTATCGTCTGCATTGGGAGTGAATAATAAAAATATTTAATTAAAACTCGAATACTAATTAATTACATGGTTAAAAAACAAAACTGTGACAATATTTATAGATTTTGCTCCCATCATATAATAATATTATTTTGTTATACATCCAAACTTTTTTGATTTTTGGGATGGGGTATTCAAATTCTTGACCTTTGCCAAAAGAATAATTACTTTGCTAATAGGCTCATATCACAGAAAACTTCTATATCCTAACTTCCTAACTTAAAAGTATATCGAGCAATTTTAAAGTCATATTTTTATCCCTCATTATAAACTTTATTAATCAAATAGTATATACATTTAATTACAATTTCTAAGTTTTAAAGACATAGTTAGTGTTTAAGTTTGTGTTGGCGGTCATATATATATATATATATATTGCTGTAATTTCTTTTATAGTTATGAAATGAGAAAATCAAATGTGATTAAGATATTTACAATATGTGAAAGAAAAGTAACTTTACCAAAGTAAAAAATTGGTTAAATACGTACCACTCCAAGCTTGTCCTTGATTAACTTGATTTGATCAAGAGAGAAAGCTATGGTAGTTATTATAGTTGGTTGAAATTCAAGTCCTTCATTTCCAGACCTTATTGCTGTTTGGTGATCTTCAATTAAACTGCTCTTCAAGATGCTCCAACTAAAATCTGATACAGTTTCGAAAATCGATGAGAAAAAATGAGGAATATAAGAAAATACACTCCGTTTCTCAGGGTTGATCATTGATCTTGAGCTTCTGCGTGAAGGAAATGTTAAAGGAAGAGAAGGGTTTTCGGCTCGTTTTAAACAAGAAAGAAGAGCACCCATAAGGGAGTAACCATCGCCAAGTGCATGGTGAAGCTTGAATATGACATTACCAGCTGCCTTGGTAGTTGGATATTTGACAATGTGAATTTCCCATAGAGGTTTATTTTGTGAAAATCTTTCTTGTGAAATTTTTGATAGGTAGTCATCAAAGTGGTCATCATATGATTCCGGCGAAAGGCTGGATGGAAACATGGGGGTTTTGACATGGTCTTCAAGCAATACCTCAACTCTCTTCCATCGTTTCTTTCCATTTTGGTCCTCAACCTGCGAATTTATGCCCCAAAAAAAAAAATAATAGTAATAAAATAAATAAATAAATTGCTAACTTTCTGTTTTATATGAAAAGAGCAACACATATCCTTATGCTTTGTGCACTTTCAGTAACTATATGTATAAGCAACTATATTTAACTTAAATTGAGTAACTAATTGTAAAATTTGTGCGCAAGCTCGTTGACTTAATTATGGTATGATAAATTAATAGAAGAATTTAGGTATAGTTTTAAATATCAATTTATCTTAACAAGTGGCCTTAAAAAATAGAACTTGAATTGATACTTTGAAGAATATATATATATATATAATATATTAGAAAATACAATGAAAACTAGGTAAAATTCAGTCACCTACACATGTAATTTATGATTAATTATGTCACAATGAAAAAAATAAAAGATAAAAAATAAAAAATCAAATCATCGATAAGCACATCATATATATGAAAACCATAAGATGGTGAGGGAATTATCAATTATAAATATAATCACAATACATACCTAGGCGTAACCCCAAAAAATTTAGCTGAATTTTGCTATGTTTTATATCATGATTTGATAATGGCTTGGAATTTAAAATAGAGTGCATTCGAAAGTGTATTAAGCAAGATATGATAAAAAAATGAAAAATAAAATAAAAGAAAAGTAGAGAGAGAGAACCATAATGGAAGAGAAGCGTTCATTGATGGGCAGGAAAACATGGTTGATGAGTGATATAATTTGACCATCTGTAACGTTGATTGGAATCTCAAATTCCAGAACTGCAAGAATGGATATTGATAAGATAGAGCTGTTGAAGTATTGTGCATTAGGGCTTACTGGTTCCCCTGTTTCTCCAAACTCCATATTTTTTTGGATGTTGATTAATTTCATGCCCTTGATGTTGCCAGCCTTGGATATGCTATAACTTAATTCATTTCATTTTCGATCTGTGTGTGTGTGTGTGTGTGTGTGTGTGTGTGTGTGTGTGTGTGTATTTGTGACAACAACTGAAGTCAATACTGCACATGCATAGAAAACTTATTTCCAATCTTCATATCTATCAAGATCAACACAACAATAAATGAAAAAGGAAATGAGGGTCTTTTTTTTTTTTTAAATATTTTTTTAAACAGTTATGTATGTGCTTAATGTGCACTCGGGCTTACTGGCTCCCCTGTTTCTCCATGCCCCATATATTTTTTTGGGTTTTGTCAATTTCATGCCCTTCATGCTGCTAGCCTTGGACCTGCTATTACCTAATTCATTTTATTTTTTATCTATTATATACATAGATAATTATTTAATATATGTATATATATATATATAATGATACTAACATATTATTTATCTATATATATATATCTATACGTGGATTCACATTAAAATCAATATTTTAAAAAATATATATATTAATTTTGTTTTATATCTGCAACAGCAAAATTAATATTTTTTCTATCAATTTTAATATATATATATATATAACATGCATGAATTAATGTTTGTACGTATGCATACAGCCTAGCACTAGTACTAGCTGACAAAAAAGTTATTGTCGATCTTGACAGCGTGATCAATTCAACGAACAATAAATGAAGAAGGAAATGAGTGTCTTTTTTTTTTTTTTTTTTTTTTTTTTGGGTCTTCCAAGCAGTTATGTATGTGATTAATTGGTCACCTACATCCAACGGTCACCTACATCCAACGACACATTGGATAAGTTCATAATTGACTCTGGGTGAAATGCCTTCATATAGTGGTTAAAAAGTTAGGTCACCTAGAAATAAGTCTCAATATATATACACCCTATAATAGCCCTTCTAAGTTTACACTACTTATTGATTTATTTGCGTACTTTTCTTGGTTCATTCGAGGACTATTTAAGTGAGAAAATCACTATTTCTTTAGACAAAGGTTTCAAGTTCAATATTCACCTTCAATATTAAAAATAAAAAAATAAAAAAATAAAAAAAGATGTACCCGAACAAGATTGAAATAAAGAATATGATATGTAATTTTTGGAAAAAAAAAAAAAAGAATAGATCCTCAAAAATATAAAATATATCCCTTTATTTGATGATGTATAGTAAATAATGCAGATTGAATATTAAGGCCTTTGGTACGATGGAAGAGTGGAAGGAAAAAAAAGATGATTGAAAAATTGAGAGATATGAGATAATTTTTGTTTGGTTAGAATGAAAAAAGAATAGAAAAATAGAGAAATACATTTCTATCTAGAACAAATCCTTTAAAATGTTACTTTCCAAAAATCAGTCCGTTATCACTTGACTTTAGTCAAAATTGGGCCTCCAAAGCATCACATATCACCTTGCTAAAGGTTCAAATTTGATCTTTGTTTATCCAGAAAGTTCTTCATTGTGAATGCTCATCTAGAATCAATGTGGTAGGGTTGAAGTATATGCAGATTCAAGTCAAGGTAGATGTTCCAAACCGTTGATGATAGGTTTCTTCCATAGATTAGGGGCCACCCGAATTTGGATAACTTTCGCATATGAACGTCTTGCGGAGTTTTGTTATGGATGTGGGAGAGTTGGTCATGGTAAAAGCTCATGTCCCACAATGTGTGCAAACAATGAAATGCACGTTTTCGAGTATGGACCATGGCTGCGTTCTGAAGCAGATACGTACATGGTAGTGACAGAAGGAAGTTTCCTTAGACGAGTCAAAATTCCAAGGGGAGAGATTTTCGACACTTTCACCCTAGATGTAGAATGGAACCCCCAAGTAGCCATTCGAGATCTTGAATTCCAAATTTTCTCAAATTGGGTCCAAATTCATGACAATTGAGAATGCCATCAAAATAGGGAGCTTATTTAAAGAGGTTTTACAGTGTGAATTATTGTCTAGAACCAATATTATTGGAAGAAAATATATGAGACTTCAAGTAAAGGTAGATATAAGAAAACATTTCCTAGCAGAGTTTGTTAATAGACTGGAGGGTAATAAAGTCTAGATACAATTTATGAAAGATTGGTGAACTTGTGAGTTATTACATCATGTGCGAAATGCTTGTTTGGCTCTAATAAAAGCCTTCCAATCTAAGGAGGAGGAATTCTATGGACCCTAATTTAAAGCCAAAGCTAATTTTTTCATGGTGGCTGGTGAAAGCCATTTTCTTAGGCGAGTTGAAATTTCCAAAGGATATCTTTCTGATACTTTTAAGAATGATATAAATTTGGACACTAAGAATGATGAAGGATCTCAAGAAAGTCTATATAATGTAGATGAAGGCTTCAAGGAAGAGGAAGGCAAGTTAGACAAATCTGACATCGGAGAGAATGATTGAAAGACCGAGTCAACTCAAGATTGAGTTGCTAGAATGGCTCTTAAAATTAGTAAAACATTAGGTTGTGTAAAGAATATAGGCTCAATGGATGGTGGACACATTAGGGGTGTAGGAGATAGTGTGGCAGATTTGGATAACTATGGTACTATTTCAAAATCAAACCTCTCATAGTGTACAAAGAGAGATTCTTTTAAATTGATGGGACCATTTAAAGTGTTAGCAGCAAGCTTTAAAAAAAATATGTTGGGTTGTTTGAATTGTTATGAGATGATCTCAAAATTGTGATCTTTAAGCGTGAAGCTAAGGTCATTGGGCTTGAATCCTCCACTACGATTTGGAATAGAAATGCGGCCATTGATTTAAAAGATATAGGATAATATGAACCCAAAGTAGTTTTTAGGGTTGAAAATGTTATGGGCCCATTCTCTGCTAATAGCTAGGAATTTTTCTTTTGCTCAATCAAAGATTTTGAAGGAGGGTAAGGAAAGAGAAAATTCTAATGCTATGCAAGATTGTTTGAATTTGGATTAAGAATTTGTCAAAGGGAAGGACCGATGGGGATCTAATTATTCATGCAATTGTTGTTAATAAAAAATATGAACTATTTAAGGACGCTTCAATGGCTAAGGAGACAGGCTTTATCATGCTCCCCAACTCGCCCTGAAAATGATCTCTTGGAATTATTGAAGGTTGGGGAGACCCTCAACAATTTGAAGCCTTTGAAGGTTAGTTAGAAAGTCTTCCTCATCGGTTTTGTTTCTATGTGAAACAAAGTAGACTAGAAAGTAGATGGCTCATATTGGTAGTCTCTTAGATTTTGATTGTTTTTGTTAAATCTTTCAATGGTTGTAGTGGTTAGATTTATTTTTGTCCATTGATATGGGTTGGAGTGTTGTACACAGATCACACAAAATTTTGGGTATCTTTGCTAATTCAAAAGATGGTATTCTCTAGAATTGTTGGTTTTGTTATAGTCCTGCAAGAAAGCTAAATGTTGCCTTTTCTGGTTTGAGTTATATTCAGTTATTAGCAATGGTTGCTCTTATTAAGACTGTATAGGAGATTTTAATGAGTTGGTTGATTAATTGGATAAAAAAGGATAAAGAGTTATTACTCATAGATTTAATCGTCATTTGAGGGACTTCTTGTTCAATTCAAAAACGCTGAACTTAAGTTTCTATGGTAATACTTTTATATGGTGTAATCAAGAAAAGGTTAGATTGTGTTACTGCGAATCTTAACTAGAGAGTTTTATTTCCGTAAGCCAAAGTTAGCCATCTCACAGCCTTGTGCTCTAATCACTCACCAATTCAACTTAGCTTAAATTTGGACCACCGCTTCCTAAACCTTTCAAGTTCCTTGAGGCTTGGATAAGAGACCCAACTTGCAAGGCTAATGTTAAACTTGGAATAAAAATAACTTGGTTGAAGGCACAAGGTTATTGCTCAATGTTGAACTCAAAAGAACAATACAAATGCTTAGACTTTGGAATAATAAGAGTTCTTTAGTCTATGAGTTGATTTTCATTTCTTTGTAGCCTGTCTCTTTCGGAAAAAGTTCTAATCAAGGAGCAGATCATCTAGAAAGATTTTATGGAGTGGTAACTGAGGTAGGAGATGTTATAAAGGCAAAAATCTTGGAGTTATGGCTTGTTCATGGATACCATAATTCAAAACATTTCCATGCCATTAGTGCTGCAAACAGAAAAAAGATTTTATCGCTTCTATTCAAATTAATGAGATAAGATGGTTGGAAAGTAGAGAGGATATTAGCAATTTCCTTCTTAAGAGTTTTTTCCAAGTTGCTCAAAACAAATGCTCTAACTCATTGTCACAGTTTGTATGAGTTGATCCAGCCTTCTGTTTTGATGAGGAAAAATGAAAATATTTGTATTATGGCCCTACCTTATGATATTGTTAAGGTTATTAAAAGTATGAATCCCTTAAAAGTTCTAAGCCCCACGGTATGTCGTCTTTGATCTATCAAACATTTTGGAATATAATGCGTGAAGAAAGTTCAAAACACTTTCAAGATAAAGAAAGTTCGAAAGGCTATTAATGAGACTTTTACTGATTGATATAAGAGAATTCAATTGTGTTAAATGAAATTGTCCATCAAATGAGGAGGAAAAAAGGTCATATGACTGCGTTGATTAGAATGTCCTTTCAAATATCTTTTTACATTATGTCTTCTCAACTAAGGTGGTAAGTCTGACTTTGGAACGTATCTTTGTGGAGTCCTCTTCGATCCTTCTAAACGAAAGTATTTGTGGTAAATTTAGTATGGAGAGGGGGTTTTTCCAAGGAAGCCCTTTATCCCCTATTCTTTATTTATTTATTTATTTTTTAAACTGCTTTTTAGGATGCTTACTACTAGAGTTGGATAGAAAGATCAAAGGAATAAAGATAAGGCATACAAGTCCAACTTTCTTGCATTTGTTTTTTTGTTGTTGATGAATTGATGCTCTTTTGTAGAGTTAACTTAGGAAATGTGAGATTTTTGGTCTATTGTCTTTCCAATTATTTCAAGTGGATGAAGGGATTTTTAAAAGATGAAATTAGTAGTTTGCTTAACATAAAGGAATTTCCAAATGTGCTAAGTACTTAGGAAATCCACTCTTTATGGGCCAAAACAAAAATGGTGCCTTTGAGGATCTACATAATAGAGTTAAGACCAGATTTTAGGGTTGGCATTTGAAACTTCTTTCCCAAACAAAAAGGGTAACTTTGAGCAAATTTGTGGTTGTGACCATACCATTATATACCATGTCCTCTAATAAGCTTCCAAAAGGATAATGCCAAAGAATCAGAAGAATTGCCAAGGCGTTTCTTTGGAAAAGGGGAGTCAAAAAGAAACACATGCATGTAGCAGCATGGAAAAGATTGTGCAAATATTTCCCTTCATTATCTTTCTTGAAATGTATGAAAAAGGAAAAGTTGTTTGTGGTATTGGAATGGTATTTTAGCAACTCACGGATCTATTTGCAAAGGTTTGTGTTACCTGATCGAAATGGGAGACTCGATTAGCATTTGAAAAGACCTACGGGTTCCTAACAACATAGGATTTAAGCCTTTAACAAAGTATGAAGATGGGTTGAGTTGCATGGAATGGTGGATTCATTAAAGCTTGCAAATTGATTCTAGAATGAGTCTTTTCATCTATTTTTGATGAAAATATGTTTAATAATGTTTTGAAAATTTTCTAGGCCTCTACTTCCCTAGATGATAAGCTTGTTTGGCTGGAAAGCAAGGACGGCAAGTTTAATGTGAAATCAATATATATTCTTAAAAATAAGGAAAGTTTGGAATCCATGGAGTGGTTGGCTATAGTATAGTGCCTTACATGAAAGGTTTAAGTTCTTTATTTGAAAGCATAACAATTATGGCCTCGCTCTAAGGGCTAAGTTGGTGGTGAGGGATGTTGTTATTATAGAGCAAAATTTTCCTCATAGGTGTAAAAAGTTAGAAATGAGTTTCATTTGTTTTTGTTTTTCTCTTTAACTAGAGCTTTAGGATTCTTTTCACCTTGGTATGTTGGATGGCTTGACCTTAGTGGTATTATTTTTGTGGTTTCAAAGGATAAAGCTTTCAAACGAAGTCTTTGATCTTTTTCGTAGAGGGGATCCTAGTGAGACCATAGTTTTCTTCTTCAGTGACACAAGAAAGCCCCAACCCTTCCAAGCCTATAGGAATTTAGAGGTAGTCAAAAGAAAATAGATCTTTAACTTGTGTCATAAAATAATTCTCATTTGCTTTCTTGTCATACAACTATTCATTCTCTTTTTGGACAACAAAGACTTATATGACAAAACTTAGTATTTTTATTTCCTTCTTTCAACGAAATTTCTCAGGATATTTAAAAACTTCCTTATTCCACTTCCGAAGGGCACAAAACATATTAAATAAGCTTCACCTTCAATTATGAGATTCCATTCCCATTTTGTAGTTTGCATTCCACACCTTTTTTAGTGGGTTGTGTTGTAGAAAATCTTTTCTCTCATGCTCACACATATGGGGCCACACAAACATGGTTTTGTACAATGAAAAGTCATATGGCCTTTTGAGCCATCCTTTATCACTTTTTTAGTAAAAAGTAATTTTGGATGAACTTTAATATTTAATTTAGTGAATATTTCATTCACATCCGTTGAGATTAGGACAAATATAAAAACATCCTTCAGGTTTTTAATAGTATCATCCACACTCCCTAAAGAAATCTAACTTACCCTTATACCCTTGCTTAAGTTGAATTAATTATAAAATTCCTTTTATTTCTTTATTTTGCAATATTTAAAGACTTCAAAGTTTTTTTTTAATATATTTTTAATTAAATTTTATTTAAATTATGTGATAATTTATTCATTTTTATGGAAAAAACTATATAATAATTTTAATTGCATAAGCCTTTTTTGTTAAGTTATATATTTGATAAATATATTTGAAAGTTTATAATATATCGAGTTGAATATATTTGAAAGATTATAAGACATTTTAATGCATTTAGTAAAATATATTTGACAAATTATCACTTGGTTGGAAAAACTTATTAAAATCACCACATAGTTGTTTATTTATTTATTTAAACTTAGAATTTATCACTTAATTTAAATAAAATTAATTAAAATGTATATTAACAAAAACTTTCAATATAATAAAGCTTTATATAATATTCTTAATATCTAAAATACTCATAATTCATAAAGTCTTAACTAAGCAAAAAAAGAAAGCACTTTTTTTTTCCACAAATCATTTACAAATAAAATACCATTTTACAAAAATTCTTCACAATGCTTTTGGACGAAACTAATACTCATGAAAATTCCACAAAATTTTCATTCCGATAAGAAAACTTTTGGATAATGAAAAGATGTTTTCATTGAAGTGTTCAGTTTGAAAATCATTAACGTCTCTAACGATATTCGGTTATATACTTCTGAACATATTTGAGATATTTAGTCATATTTTTTTAAATATATTTGAGATGTTTGTATCTGAAGATGTTTAATTGCATACTTCTGTCCATCAGTATGCTCACCTCAGTCCAAAAGTTCCTTCGGTGGCTAAAAAACTCGATCGAAGCTTCAGCTGAATTTTCCGTTATCGGATCTCCCAAACGGTGAGGAATCTGGGCAAAATAACCTTGGAAATAAGCTCAAAGGGTCTAAAAATGGTAAGAAAGGTCTATGAGTTGGCCTGAAAAGGCTGAAAAATGGAAAAATTCGATGATCCACCACGTCGGCCAGATCCTGGCGCGTCCGGCCACCTTTAGCCGTGAAATTTCACTGCCAAGCTCGCCTTAACATGGTCTTCCTCCCTGGCTGGTGCGTGTAACAGCTTGGTGGCCGGAATGGCCAAAAACGGCGGTGACTCAATTCGCCGTTATATGGGTCGAAACGACCCAATTCGGACCCACGGATTTAGAGGAGGAATTTCTCTAGATTTGGGGATGAAATGGGTATTTTGAAATTTGGTTTCTTATTTGGCACGCTTACTAAGGCTTATATAGAGTCTTGGGTCACAAACAGATAAAAACTGGGAACTAGTTTGGACATTGATATAAAACTTATGTTTAAAGTTTCTCAAAACCATAACTTTTTATCCGTAACTTGGAATTTAGCGTGCCACTAGTCTATGAACTCGTATCGATGATATCTACAGAATGGTACCTCAGTCAAACAAAAAATATTGGCCATTGAAAAAGTCAACTTAGACCCACATATTGTTCACTTGGTCAAACTTGATCAAACTTAGTCAGCTTGGTCAAACATGTTAAAACATGTGTATTTTTGGTACGGGGTGTTACAAAGGTAGCTAGGCTTGCAGTGTTTATAATAGATCTATGACATCTTTGTCTTTGTTTGACGTTCTCTTCATTGTTTTATTGCAAATTAAAAATTTTATGTTATTTCTTTAACACCATCATCTTTGATCCATATGAAAGGTTTTTTTTTTTTTAATATTTAAATTTGGAAACATGCATTTTGTATTCATTTTGAAGAATGATTGATTATAGCACGTACTCTAACATTATGAACCCCTTCATTATTCATTTTGGGATGCATATCATTATTATTGTCTCACAACTCACATTCAAATTCTATATCATTATGATCAACATCATCCAATTGAATACTAACATCATCCCTTCTGTATTGTAGCTCTCATAATTATTAATATTATGCAACTGTTCATACTTCTTTTAGTTAGGAAACCGTTCAGCAGAGTCACCTCTAACATCAACTCTTTCATGAATGTTAAATGACAGTAAAGGGGGAGGCAACATAGGCTTGCAGTGTTTGTGATCACCATGGTCTATAGGCATATAATTTATTTGCCTCATTCTTTTCATCTTATCATTTTCCACACTGATATATATATTCTTTTTTTTTCCTTTTTTTTTCCCCATTGGTCTTATATGGAATAGCCCCATATTTTTCAGCACTGCCATCTTGTGGCAGCTTATCTCTAATAACATATGCAAAACCGTAGGAACTAGCATCCTGATATATACCCTAAGCAATTTGGGCAACATATGAGAACTCATCTTCAATTGCATCAGTACACCAACCACCAAGTACTATATATATATATGAATAAATAAATAAGATAACAACACCAACAACCACTTGTGTCGATTACTTATAAGGTTAAATTTTTTTAAAAATTTATATATATATAAGTATTATTTTCTTACATCATGATGATGAAATATAGATGCTGCATTTTCATATCTAGGTACTTGTAAATATGCCAGTTGAGAATTCAAGGAACTAAAATATCCATCATCTTCTGTCCAAAGGTATCAGCTAATAAGGGAATAGTCTTAAATTCCCAAATCTGTCAAATAATAAATAAATAAATAAATAAAAACTATTATCAAAGAGACTTTAATTTATAGTCTTACAAACTTACCATAAAAGCTAATGGAAAACCCATACACACTATATGTCTTTAACTTGCCTCTATACTCAAAAGTACTATTATTTGATGGTTGTTATACTCAAAAGCACTATTTAGTGATTTGATGATAATTATGTAAGATAGTATACCCCATTTATATTTGTTGAAGTATCATAAATTATCCACTATTTTCAAATGCTTATGGGATGCGGTAGTCATGCTTTATTACTAAGCAGCACCATATTAGGAAATACAATAAAGCCAACTTCAATCTATCATTGTCATTTTCATTGTCATCTTTATAGTTTGCAGTCATGAAAGCATTAAGTACTTGCAAGTTTGTAACATTTTGCTTTCTTCCAAAATATGTGTCACTAATACGCGTAAAGTGGTTAACTCGCCTATCAGGTTCATGACCGAACTCTAAACTGAGTAATTAATGCCAGCTCTTTACCAGTAAATCTAGCACCATAACCTCTAAAATTAAACAAAATTGTATCATTGTCATCACAAATATGCTGCTTATATATTATGTTGTTTACAATATGGCCGCTAAACTATATCTCATTGGCTTTCAAAAAGTGTCCAAAACAGCTATCCTCAAATTTCTTTTTTTGAGTCGAAGTTAGCTTGAACTTCATATCTGAGACAACTTTCTAGAAGTTTGACCTGCAATTCACCTTTATTCTAGATATCTCCAAGTCTCAAAACTTACAAATAAATACTGGTTATCTTTTGAACCCATTTATCTGGAAAGCAAATATAATTAATTAATGATAAAATATATTTAATTATTAAACAAATTTAAGGGAAAGAAAGCATATTAATAGGAAAAAAGAAAATCTGGAAAAATTTCCACCAAAGGAATTGGTACTCCAATTGGAGGGAAAAATTTATGCCATAAGAAATGTTAATGGTACTCCAATTGGAGGGAAAAATTTACGCCATAAGAAATGTTAATCCATCTATTGGAAACGATTTTCCAACTGGAGGAAATTATTTTTTGATAAGAGGAAATATTTCAGAGAAAAATCAAACTACTTTAAAAAGGTGCATGCTAATAGTGATTGAAATGGATTAATTTAAGCAGTATGTGTTAGAGAAACTGAAATAGCAGGTCATGGGTAAAGTGTGTACGCTTGTGTTTATCCTCACGGATCGGTTAGAGAGGTTTAGTTATAGTTAAACACTTATCTAATAGCTTTCTTATCACTACTGGTGTATATATCTGGTGTTGTAGCTAGTTGGTTTTATCATGTATCGTGTATATATTTATTTCTTGTGTTAATGAAAACTACAGATCAAATATTATTTTCCTTCTCATAACAAAAGTTTACATGGTATCAGAGCCTAAGACAAACGTCATGGCGATCATTCCTACAGTCTCTTCTGAAATACCTCAACTCAATGAAGTATTCTCTTTTAAAGTGTTTTGATTGTGAATGATTTCCTTATATTAGGCCACATCAAAATAATAAATTTTCTTATCATTTTGAAAGATGTGTCTTTCTAGGGTACAATTCAATTCATAAAGGGTATAAATGCCATAGTTTAACAACCGGAAAAATTTATATTACAACCGAATGTAGTCTTCAATGAGTCCTGTTTTCCTTACATTACTTTTCAAAGCAAGGACTCTAATTCTAACTCAACTTCTTCTTCTTTCGTGCCTATTAATTCTCTCCTTCCAGTTTTTACAGCTAATCAGTCCCGTCCATCTCTTGGGCACCATAGTGGGTCATCCTCATCTGGTCTTTCCCTTTCCCAGCATGAGTTTCCTCTCAACATAACAGCATCATCTCAGTTTCTTGCTCCTCCTGCTAATGATCAACCTGCTGCAGTGAGGCCTCCATCTTCTACCCACGACCGACAACCAGTCATGTCTGCACTGGAGTCCTTGAGTCCGGCACCAAGATCAAGCATCCCCTCCAGTAGGTTCGTCCGCTCATTCCTGCCTCCACCTCTAGTTGGTTCCAACCCTGTTGTGTCACACACCCGTCGATCTGGTGCTGCTCTTTCTGCTGGTCAACACTCTTTTTCACAACCCCAGCTTTCCCATCCTATGGCACACAGTCAAAGGCTAGTATTTCCAAAAAGAAACCTTTTCTCTAAGATACATTTGCCAATCTTGATCAGTATGAACCTACTTTGGTCAAATAGGCCTTTTCTAATCCTTGATGGCTTCACGCCATGCAAGAAGAAATTAACGCATTGCACCGAAATCAAACTTGGACACTTGTTCCACAGACATCCAGCATGAACATCATTGGCAGCAAATGGATTTTTAAAATTAAGAGAAATCTAGATGGCACCACCAACCATTACAAAGCTAGGCTCCTTGCTAAGGGGTTCCATTAAAACCCAGGAATCGATTTTGAGGAGACCTTTAGCCCCATGATAAAGCCTTCCATAGTTGGAATCATTTTATTTCTGGTGGTGTCTCGTGGATGGCCTATCTGACAGTTCGATATTGACAATGCTTTTCTGAATGGGCATTGTTAGGTCTAAACTATTGATGATTTTATGCCATATTTATAGCTTAATATTTGTTAGTTTGTGTTAATTTGGTATGGAAAAATACTTAATTATGTATTTTTTTTTAATTTAGGTGAAAGAGGAGAAATTTTAAGAAAACAACCATAAAAATGGATTCCTTGGGTCAAATTATGGTGGGAAGCAAGATTTGAGCTCGAATGAACTAAGCATAAAAAAGATTCCAAAAAGATATCTTGAAGATTCCATAAAGATTTTATCGGGAATTTCATAATGGAAGTAGATGTCATATGAATCCTCACAATCTGACGATCTTAAATGTCTCATTATTTATGAATTTCTAGGTGCGAGCAAAGAGTTATCGTCATTTAAAGTTTGGAATTTATGAAAAGAAATACTCTAGTTAAATCTCCACAATTGATCAAAAGAGGGAATCAAGGCAATTTGAGGGTCAAGATGAAAACAAGTAGCGATAATAGGTTAATTTATCATTAATGAGGCACATGTCAATTCACATGCTTCATTAAGGGTAAATTAGACCAATTAACTATTTTTTTTAGAAAGAATTAGAGAAAAGGAAAGTATTGGAAAACAAGTAATATCAAGTTTCCTTTTTACACATGAAATTGGTCCAACCCTCTTCATGGCCTAAAAAATGTATCTTACGAGACTTCCACATTGAAAATAAAAGAGAGAAAAAGGTTCCTAAAGTCCTATATATATAGCCTCCACCACATTGAAGGAATATATATAAGTTTAGAGAGTTATTTAAGAGCTTTTAGGAGGCTTAAATAGAAACAAATCAAATTTTGGGAGTTTCTAAGATTCTCTTAAGGGTTCTAGAGTTTTAAAGTTCTAGAGTTTTAGAAGATCAATTGGAGAGCTTGGAGGAGGCATAGAGACGTGGGCTTGCTTGGAGAAGAAGGCTATGACTTTGAGAGCTCTTAGAAGAGAATTTCTTCAATAGTTTTTATTCTCTTTTCCATTCTCTTTAATTGTGAATCTTATTATTTTTAATAATTATGGATGTTGAATTTATTTTTTCCATGAACTAATTTTCATAGGTAGGGTTATGATGTAGTCCTAACTATGAATGTTTAATTATTTTAATATATGTTGAGTTTTATTTAATTAGTAATATGTTTTGTTAATAAATCATTGGTATGCTTAATGCTTTCATAGGCCGGAAGGATTGAATGATTTTAATAATATTTGAGCTTGGAAAAGGATAATATTATGGATCTCCAATGATTTACATGAATGCATAATTGATTGGAAAATAGTTATGTCTCATGCCATATTATTTGTTTAATCTATGCTTGATGAATTTGCATGATTTAATTTATAGGCCGGAAAGAATAAATTAAGTTATGTGAATATTATCAATTGTGAGTGGAAACTACTTTTGATTAATTTTGTGATTAAGTGTGGTTAACAAAATTACTATTTAATTAAATTTACATATTTAAGTAATTAATTTGGAATAGTTAGTGGTGAAATCAAATGCCCTAGTATTCATAATTATTAATTTAACTCTCTTTACTTGAAATTGATCTAATTTTAATTGATTGCTTTTGTTTAATTTAGTTTATTTATTTTCAATTGCCATCTTAAATTTTAGTTCAAATATTATCAAAACCTAATTATCTTTGGTACTTAATTCTTAATCCCTTGGGTACGACAACCCTATTTTTCCACTTTATTACTTGAAAACGATTCGTGCACTTGCGAGTTGATTTTACACATCAGGCACTTACATGAAGCTATTTATATGCAGCAACCCGATGGCTTCTTAGACCCTTCTCTGCCGACACGTGTGTAAGCTTCACAAATCCCTTTACAGATTGAATTAAGCCCCCCATGCATGGTATGATCCATTGCGTTTTACTTTCAGTCAATGGGGTTTTGTCCGGTCTAGAATGGATTCATCTCTATTCATCTTCCGTCAATTAAGCCTGATCATTTGGGTTCTTATTTATGTGGACGACATCCTTATTAGTGGCAGTGACTCCAGTGCTATTACCCGATTTATTGCTCAGCTCAATTCCTTGTTTTCTCTAAAAGATTTAGGACCTTTATCATTTTCCCTAGGTATCAAAGTCTATGGAAACTCTACTGGTTTATATTTGTCCCAAGCTAAATATATACGTGAGCTTCTTGCCAAAACCAGCATGCTTGAGTGCAAGACAAGTCCTACACCTGCATCTACTTCGGTTCAACTTGGTAAGGACATTGGTGCTTCTTTTTCAGATAAGCTGCTCTACCGAAGTACCATTGGCACTTTACAATATCTGCTACTTACCCGGCCTGACTTGGCATTTATCATCAACAAACTGAGCCAATTCATGCAAGCTCCAACTGAAGTTCATTGGGCTGCTTGTAAATGTGTTTTGCATTATTTAAAGGGGACCATTCAGCTGGGTCTTCATATTCGGTCTTCTCTGCGGTCTTCTCTTTATGGTTATACTGATGCCAATTGGGCATCTAATGTCGATGATCGGCGATCGACAGGAGGTTGTTGTGTTTATCTTAATGATAATCTGGTTTCTTGGTCCTCACGCAAACAACATGTTGTGGCACGTTCCAGTATGGAATCCGAGTATCGTGCCTTGGCTCATGGGATTGACGAGCTTGCATGGATTCAATCTCTCCTCAATGAACTCTGCGTACCTGTGTCTCACCCTCCTATTCTTTTGTGTGACAATATGAGTGCTCGCTCTTTGGCTTCCAATCCCGTTTTTCATGTCCGCACGAAACACATTGAAATCGATGTGCATTTTGTCCGAGATAAAGTGTTTCAGCAGCTATTACAGGTTAATTATTTTCATAGTACTGGTCAGGTAGCAAACATTTTCACCAAAGTGCTCTCCATTGAAGGTATTTGTTTCTCCGAGATAAACTGAACTTGAAACCTTCCTTGTTCAGTTTGAGGGGGGATGTTAGAGAACTGAAATAGCGGGTCACGGGTAAAGTGTGTACACTTGTGTTTATCCTCACTAATTGATTAGAGAGGTTTCGTTATAGTCAAACACTTATCTGATAGCTTTCTTATCACTACTAGTGTATATATCTGGTGTTGTAGCTTGTTGGTTTTATCTTGTATCGTGTATAAATTTATTTCTTGTGTTAATGAAAACTACAGATCAAATATTATTTTCCTTCTCAGAACATAAGTTTACAGTATACAACCAAAAAAAAAAAAAAAAAAAAAGGCAAATATAGATAAGGATACATATGGAATTTGAAACTTAAGGATTTTTGCTTATATATTAGTTTGAATTCATCGTTTGAATCATTTTGTCTACAATGTGTATATTTCAATCAATCCGAAAGTGTGTATATGTATAAAAAACTAAAGGGCTATGCAAACTGAAAATCACAAGTAATGTGCAAGTAAAACTGATAAAAATAGACTAAACGAGCAAATAAAACATGAAGTTATTAGAATCCAACTTGAATAGTTACATAGAAGAAATGCAGCAACTACTTCAAATTTCAAAGATTATTTTTAACTCATTAGAACAGAACATAAGTGGATTATATTTTTTTAGAGCTTTGATTAAACAGAAACACACTAGATTGACCATAACAACGTTAACTAAAAATTTAATAAAAAATATATATAATATAGAAACATTTCACTTACATAGCAAATGATAAGACAAGTCGAACAATTCAACAATGAGGAGGCAGCCAGATACCTTGCTGCATAACTAAAATCATATGACTTTTTCTGCTTCTGGTTAGGCTCAGATAAAAACTAAAAACCTTTTGGTTGCAATACATAATAATAATAATAATAATAATAATAATAATAATAATAATAAGGAATTAGAAGAAAAAAATTTGCTCTTCTCAACATAACTACTAAAGCGACACCAAAATCCCAACTTAAAGTTTCTTTATTTATTTATTTATTTATTTTTTAATTTATAATTTACTCCTAAAAAATAAAATGGCCTTTACCTATTTCGCCTGAGATGGAAATACTAAATGAAAATACCAAAGCTTTTTTTTTTTTTTTCCCTTCTTTTTTCTTTTTACATTATTTCCTTTACGTTTTTAAGCATAAAAGGCACAAAATTTAGAAAAAACAATAGGCCATTCTATTTCTATATACATATAATTGGGTGAACGATGGAACCTGAAGCCCCAAAACAAGGCCATTCTACATCTTACTCCTAAACCCAAAAAAAGCTATTGTATATAAGGTGTTCCTTGAATTCCAATAGAAGTTTTTAACCACAGTTTGAATTCTCAATTTTTCCAGCAAGAAAATAAATGAACAATTTATTTTAGAGAAATTCGCTTTTAACGAAAAACAAATGACTCCACACTAAAAAATATATACAATTAATTTGGAATTACATAATAAACAACTTTGTCCTCCAAACCAAAGAGAATTACTATGATGTTACACATAGTAAAGCATAAAAAGCAACAATCACAAGCACAACAGGTCTATATGCTCTTCTGTGTATGATTATATCGAGGGGAAACCGGGGGAGTTAAAACACATATAATTTACACCAACAACCAGCCACAAGCAGCATGAAATGGAAGTTCTATTTTGCTTCACATCATATGCATGTTTTACAGAACACTAAATCTAAAAACCGTGCTCTTAAAAGCCTCAATTATTGATTTCAGGTTTGAGACATATGCATAACATGTAGCAGTTCATAAAACAAATAGATTTTATATAGGAGCATTCAGAACATCAGTTTAACTTGACACAATGAAAAGAATTGCTTCATTGTGTATTCAGTTGTTTAGTATCATGTTACAATCTCCAATTTTTTGAAGTAAATTCAGGTAAAACAAATAAACTTTGCCTTTAAAAAGAGGATAGCAGAAATCCCTTAATAAATAACCACAATAATGTAGGAGGCAATGGCACACCTCAGCCATAATCAACAACCTAAAACTTCTTGCAGTATAAAAGATAGCTACTGCATCTATTGCAAGCTAATAAACTAGCTCTATAACAAGTATATTAACCTTGATAATTGATAGAAAATAAAACATTCATCAGAGGTAAATCCATCACTAAGTAGGAGTGGAGATAAAGATACATGAATTGACAAAAATGATTTTGGATTTGCCTCCTCATTAGAAAAAACGTGTAAACACAATATAGACTCTCAGGAAACAAATAGTATTGAAATAATGAGAGCTAACAAAATCTAAGGAGATACCAGTGACCTACAATGCACAACTCAAGTAGAAGACCAAGATGCATCATGAGTCCCAAAAAGAATAATTATACAGCAAGGTTGAATCACGCGCAGCAAGATTAGAATACCTAGGAAAAGAAAAATAAAAAATAAAAATCTTTGAGTCCAAAAAAGAAGCAAAAAACTAAACTTTAAAAATATCATAGTAACAGAAAGAGTGAAAGCTATCTAGATTGCAAAACAATGAGGAACAGAGTGGTAAGGATGACGGTGGTAAGGATGACGGTGGTACGAGATTGCCTCTGGGTGGCTTTCGATTGAACAATAAAGGCTCTCGATTTGTCACTAAAATAAAATAATTTTGTTGTTTATCAATTTTTAATTTATAGAGTGGCTATTTTTTAAAAAAACCCCCCTAGAATTATTTGTAAGCATAAAGATTTGAGGAAGATATAGTCAAATTCTCAAGGAGAGGAATTCCACAAACTAGGTAGTCCAACTGCTGATTCGTGAGGCCCATGCTCCACAATGTGAGATTTCTAATGCTCCACTATGACAACAAGCAAGACTGTATCTCATGTAAAAATATATTAATTTAGCACATAGAAAGTAATTAGCACAACCCAAAATATGAAGTTAAAAGGCAATTCAGATTTGAATGTGCTATACCTTTGGGCTTAAACATATGAAAACACAAGCCCAAATAAGCTGGGTCTCATTATATGAATTGGCAAACCACTATTAATGATTAAAAAAGCCAAGCTCAGAAACAAAATTGTAGTAGGTTGATTACAAGAGGGGTATAATAGAGCAAAGACAACATCTCAAGTACAATGAGGATCTGAGCAAAAGATTGAGGTTTGCGTGGTGCAAGGAACGGCAACTTCTTTAATGAATGTCAAGTAAGCAAAATCACACAACCACCGATGAACCCGGGAAAAGTGGAGATCAAGCCACGTTAATCCCAAAATCCAAAGTATAAGGAAAAGTGGAAACGTAATGCAAGGAAATGCTAATAACATTTGGCGCAGTCTGTTACAACCGACACTATAACCATGTTTTTCTAGTAAGCCTGGTGTTTACAAAAGCTGAGGCAAAATTGTCGATTCAAATCTTATTTTCATTTATAAGAAAAAAAAAAAAAAAAAAGAATAAAAACATATCCCATTTTCAACACACCTTTGTTAATTGCTGGAGTTTTCTGAAAGCATGGGTCACAAACTAGCTGCTACAGCTAGTCTCCAAATTTAGTCCAAACAATCTTCAACGTCAGTGTTGCTCGACTTTAATTGACAATATTTTATAGAAACTTCTATCCTATGCCTCTGGGGTGTTAGCCTTCCATACATTTTTACAGCTTTCCATGAGAGAAGTACACACTCTCTAAACTTTTCTTCAGTTATTTTCACTCATACTTGTTTAGTAAATCCAAAACATGCAGTCAAGAGTATCTCCCACCCATTGCACCAAAATCAAAATGGTATAAAATTCACATCAAACAATAATTTTTCTTCAACTTATTATATCATTTTTAACTTCAAAAAAAAGGTTGTTCTTTTTATATTCATTTTTATCTATTTTTTTATATTACTTTTTATTTTATATTATTTACATATTAATTTTACTCCATATAAAATTAAAAATATGGAATAAATGTAAAAATTTTATTTTTTATTTTTTTATTTTTTTTTTACCAAAAAGCAGTATTATGTTAAAAATATACATTTCGGATAAAAATTAAAAAATATTGTAATATTAAATGTTGTTTTATAAAATTTAAAAACATAAAAAAAAGCAGTAAACTGATGAAGTGAATAGTATTGCACCAATAATGTTCATTCACATTAAAATGGCTTCAAATTTAACGCATAATTGGAGAGTTTTTTTTATACCAAAATTTAATGTCTTTGCACCATTTTTACTTTGGTTGAAAATGCTCTAAACATGGATGTTCACAAATCTCTTCTTGAAAGAAATAACCTACATGCCTATGCAGCAGAATATTTTTTTTTTATTAATTTTATATTAAAAATTGGAGATAATTAAGATGGTCAAAATTATATTTTCTGGCGACAGACCTTTGAAATTCTCTTTCAAGTTGATAATATTACTGCAAGTATTACAAGTTATATTCGAAAACACTTACAAAACTTGCAACCATACTTAATTTAAATTCCTTTTTGACAATAATTTGAGAACTCCAAGGATAATTTGTGGTGCTAAATTCATAGGAAGCAAAGCCTATTTTTTTCAGGCTTAACCTTGCACTTTGAGACGTGACTTTCTCATATGCTGCATATGTGCCTGAACATTCAGCTTCTTATTTGACATTTGACTTGACCTCTACATGATTGGCAGGTGGTTTTCCAAATGGCAAACAAAGCAAAAATGCTGTCCATTACCCTAAAAAAAAACAAAAAAATTATGTCATAAGGGCTGCCAAACACAATAACAGATTTAGGCAAAATTTTCCACTGAGCTTTTTCTAAACCTTCATCTCATAATATTAGTAACACATTACAATCAACAAAATTTCTTTTCTTTTCCCAAACTTGTATGACCATGGAGTACAACATAAGGCAGGAAACAAAAGAAAATGAGAATACATTAGATGAAGCTGGGTGAGGTTATCATTCCTTTGCAATCGTCCTATGCTCAATAATTTGGGGAAAATCATATTTTCAAGAATGAACCCTATGTTTCCTTTAGATATTGCAAGAAATTGTAAAAATCTGATCACAGCTGGATGATACTCTATACTACACCGAGGGCTTGATTTCTCGTATCACAAAGCCTATTTCAAATTCCTTGCAAGTTTCCCTTCCCAAAGTCCAGATAAGTATATCTACCTTCCGAAAAAAAGAAAAGAAGAGAGACTACATATATATATATATATATATATAGATATAATATCAAAGATTGGTCTCTACGTGGCTAGGAGAGGCCACTTCTCAAAACGAGTTACAAGTCAAAATCACATTTGAGTAATAACGACTCATGTTAAAACGGGTCAAAGCCCTAGGCAAATGTTGTCGTTGCTATTAAAATACTATGTCTTGTTTTCTGGTTTTATGGTTGTGTTCTATCATGTAAAATATATATATATATATATATGTTTTTTCTATGATCATGTCCAATCTGATAAAAATGATGCGGTCAAAAAATATGCTAAAAATTGTAACCATTGAATTCAAAACTATAGGCACGGACAGTTCAGATTTAAAATTTTTTTACATAAGAAAAATTGTCAAAAATTTCCTTCCCGCCCGACGCCACAGCTCCCGCTCACACCATCAATTAAAGGATTCCCAACAAAAGAAAAGCATTACCAAAAAAAAGAAAAAAGGCTGCACAATCTCCATACCAAATATGGTTAAAAAATAATTGCAGAAAAAGAAAAAGAAAGCTCCACAAGCATTACAAAAGAAAGCTCCAAAAAAATTGCTAACACTTCTTGTATACATATTGATTTGTTTTACTAGGAATCTGATTAGGGGTAGGCATGGATTGGGTTGGTTCGATTTTAGACCAAAATACAACCCAATCCATATTTATTGGTTTTACTAATATAGAATTCAAAGCAAACCATTAAAACGTGAAATCCAAACCAAACCAAACTAGTTATGATCAGATTGGTTTGGATTGGTTAATCGGTTTGAAACTTACTAATTTATAAATATATAATACAAATAAAATTTTTTTCAAATATAAAATATAAATAATAAATAGAAATATAATTTAAGAACAAATGCTGAAGTTGTAGTGAGTCTTGAAGTAGAAGAACAGATGCTGAAGCTACCATGAATCTTGAAGTCGTGAGTCTTGAAGTAGGAGAACAGATGGTCGAATCGAAGCTTGGCGTGGTTAATGGTTATGGTGATGGACTGGTGGTGGGCGCCAATGGAGGTAAATGTTTAGTTTAGGGTTACAACTTACAATTTGATTTGGTCTTTAGGATGTAAAAAATATATTTATTAAAAATTAATATATAGAAATGGAAAAAAAGAAGTTAAAAATTGTTATATAAAAATGAAAAAAATATATTAAAATTAATATATAAAAATGAAAAAAATAAAAAATATATAATTTTTTAATTATATAATATATTATTTGGAATAGATTGGATTGGATTGGATCTATATTTCCAATCCATAACCAATACAATCCATAAAATTCATAATATTTTGAACCTAATCTAATCCAATTGATGTAAAAATCCAATCCAAACCATTAAAAATGGATTGAATTGGACGGATTAAACGGGGTTGGATTGGATTTTACCCACGTCTAAATCTGATGGCAGGTTGCTATAGGGCACTCCATTGTTAAATGGGGGTTTCCTTTTCTTGCCCTCTTCCATAATTCCCATCAAAGGACTGGAAAATTGCAACAAAATCCATCAAGCGTTGACCAAAAAAAAAAAAAACCAAACAACATAAACATATATAGACTGATAGGCACTAAATTAACCGGACTCATAAGGGATCGGACAACAATAGCGGTCTAAAATCACGGTCAATCAGCTTCTTCTTCTTCTTGTTCAAATCAAAGTGCCGGCAACGATGGAGCTTAAAATTCTGCTTTCTTTGCTGCAAAAAAAAAAAAAAATGCTTTTTGAAAACATGGGCAACACTTCCTACTACTACTACTTGTCGGAACCCATCTTCTTCTTTATCATCATCATTCACAGTTGATTTCTTGATGAACTCATATGCAGTTTCTTTTGAAGTGGCTCTCGCTGCTTCCTAAACCATCCAACTCAACCATAAGAGTAATGCCTAGAATTCCCAATCTGTGCTTAGTTTCTTAAAAGTTCACAAATTCGATAATACTCAGATAGCCAAATTGATCTCAAACCATCCCTCCATCCTCCAATCGAAGATACATACTAATCGCAGCCCCAAATTTAAGTTCCTCATCAAAAATGGCTTCTCCATGAGCTTCTTCTAGGGCTGATCATGTCCAACTCTAGAATTTTGAGTTTTTATTTATTTATTTATTTATTTAAATAAATATTCAAAGCATCAAAACCGATGCTTTTATGCCCAAAAGCATCGGCTTTCCCCATCAATTTTTTTTTTTGCCTTTTTCTTTGTAAAAAGAATAATTTTTTTTTTAATATTAAAAGCATTAAAGTTGACGTTTTTATTGATTAAAAGCGTCGGCTTTCCCCATCAAACTTTTTTTTTTTTGTCTTTTTTTAAAAACCATTATAAACTTGGTTTCTAGCAAAGTTATTTTAAAAAGCATTACTAAAACCTATACAATAGCAGATGTTTTTTTAAAAAAGTGTCAGTTTTTTTCTCTTTTGCAATGATTTTCTTTTTCCTTTTTTGTCCAATGTTAAACACAAATCGTTTTTTTTTTTTTTTCCTTTCATTATCATATTTTCATCAAAAGTTTTTCCCTCTTTTTTTTTTTTGTTTTTTCAATTTTAAACACAAACCCTCTTTTTATTTATTTATTTTTTTTTGGTTCATTATCATATTTCTATTAAAAGTTTTTTTTTTTTTTAGTCCAATTTTAAACATAAACCATCTTTTTTTTTTTTTTCATTATCATATTTCCATCGAAAGTTGATTGATTGCGATTTGAGCAAGAAAAAGAAGAAGAAACTGATTGACCTCCATTTTGGATCGCTATTGTTGTCCAATCCCTTGTGTGTCCTGTTAATTTAGTGCCTATCAATCTATATATGTTTATGTTCTTTGGTTTTTTTTTTTAGTCAATGCTTGATGGATTTTGTTGCAATTTTCCAGTCCTTTGATGGGAATTATGGAAGAGGGCAAGAAAAGGAAACCCTCATTTAACAATGGAGTGCCTTGTAGCAACCTGCTGCCAGATTCCTATTAAAACAAATCAATGTGTATACAAAAAGTGCTAGCAATTTTTTTAGAGCTTTCTTTTTATGTATTGTTTGTGAAGCTTTCTTTTTCTTTTTCTGCAAGTTTTTTCAAATCATATTTGGTATGGAGATTGTGAAGCCTTTTTTTTGTTTTTTGGTTGTAATGCTTTTCTTTTATTGGGAATCCTTTAATTGATGGTGTGTGCGGGAGCTGTGGCATCGAGCGGGAAGAGAATTTTGGCAATTTTTCTCATGTGAGAGAACTTTAAATCTGAGCAGTCCGTGTTTATGATTTTGAATCCAATGGTTACAGTTTTTAGCATGTTTTTAGATTGTACCATTTTGATCAGGTAGGACCTGATCATAGAAAGACTTTCTATATATATATATATATATATAAATATATCTTTAAATATCATAATATATATTTCACCGAATTCCAAATTTTCACCAAATTCCATATTTGTTCTATTTCACTGCATGTTTTTCACTAACCTTTGCTATTGTATGAGCTTATCAAAGTAATGCCAAATCTATTTGAGTTGTAGAGCTTAATTATAGAACTCCAACTTCATACAAATCTTCTTCAAAATAAAATTTAAAGTATGCTTAATTGATTAAGTGCTCAAAAATTTTGAAAGTAATAATATATTGAATATATCCTAGGCATAAAGCATACATAAAAACAATTCAACTACTTAAGAATCAATTCTTTATCAATCATAGTTTTATCATTGGCTAATCATATTATTTAATACAAAAACATAAAAAGTTTTGAAAAATTTTCACCATAAATCCACCAAAAAGAAGCTTATTAAACAAACATATATTTTTGGATTTTATTATTTTTAAAGCAAATAAAAACTAAACCTAACAAAAACTAAAACTAAAACACAACATATTCATTCATGCTTAAAGATATCATTTTTAAATATTGAAATGCACCCCTAACTTAAAAATGAACATTGTTTTCAATATTTGAAACACATAAATTCAAAGAAAAATAAGAGTTAAAGATACTTTCCCAAATTGAAAATTAGCTTGTTGGAAAACCAGAAAAGCCCGTTGATAATTTAGATTCTGTATATAATCGCACAACATCTTCTATTCACAGATCTGCGCATGCTTGAACAACAAGAAGAAGATTAGAAGGGGAAAAAAAATGTTGTCAACGTTGCAGCTCCAGAGGTGCAATTCGCGACACTCAGCTCTCTATCTCGCGTGCTTAATTCTTCAATAGCAGTGCCACAGCCTTCCATTTGTAATGCTGTGGCTCTTTACTTGATGTCTTGAAAAGTTATAATTTTGCTAATGCTTCAGGTTAAACTTCCCATCAATTCTTATATGCGAACAAGCTACCTTTCATCCTTAAAACATGAACTAACCATCAAACTCAACTAAAAACAAATAAAAATTACTAATACCAACTAAATTCACTAGATTTAAATCCATTTTAGATATCAATAAACTGAAATAAAAGAAATTAAGCTTAGAATACTCCCTTGAAATTTAAAACTATTGAAATTACTTGAAAAAAAGTAAAAATTTTACAGTTGTAGCTGCAAATGTTGTCATCATTTGATACTATCTTAGAAGTTGCTTTTTGATCTGAAACTTTTACCATATCTTCTACACATATTGAATTAAGTCACTACAAATTTTCAAGTAAAACAAATTTCATTTACCATTTTTCCAGCCTGTTATGGTATTCAAACTTCATAAAAACCTTGGAAAACTAACAAACAAATTAAAACAATCAAAATGCAAATAAAAATATTACCTTAGGTTGCTTCCGAAGAAGCATTTGTTTAAATTTCATTGACTTTAACCATGAATCACTTACCATTAGATTTTCCTAGCTTACCAGTAAAAGCAAAAGGAAATAAAGATAGAAAAATGCATTTCCCAAAAAAAAAAAAAAAAGTGAGTAAAAAAATAAAGAAAAGAAAAAAGTAAATGATGATGATTTCAATTACTGAATAAATGATTATATTCCTTAAAAATAAATAATGACTTTTTTCTATTCTTATTTTCAAGGTTATTTATTATGTTGTATTGAAGGGAGTGGAAGGTTGTCATTAAAATGAAAAGTTGATAAAGTTTATTATTAAAGTAATAAGGAGTTTAAATGTTTGAAGAAAGAAAAGAGGAAAATTAGTTTGAAAATAAAAAAAAATATTTTTTCTAAAGCATATATTCATTGATATTCGATTTAAGTTTCCATTCTTATTATTTATTTTACCGTTATCATTATTATTTTTTTGATCCTTTTTACCTCTTAGTCTTTACATTACAAGCTAGATAAAAATTTATTAATTCAAGATTATGCATTATTTCCACATTAGTAAATTTTATTTTTTTCTTATATCTCAAGCATATGAAGTTCATATTTAATTTTTAGTTTCTAATTGCTAAAATTGATTTAATGCACATATTTTAGAAGTAATGATTATGTTGGATGGACTATAAGGTGTTGAGTTACATAATTATTTGGATGCAACTTTTGGATTGATATATTCAATTTTTTAGGCAAATATTATGTTGCTTAATTATGGTTTTAATGTTTAAAGTCTTGAAAAGTAATCAATTGGTTTTAGTCTTTAGTCTTTTTATTTGCTAGAGACTAGCAAATTTTAAATTGAGGGGTATGATAAGTGTTCAATATTACTATTTTATATTTATGCTTATTATTTACTATTTTCTTAGTAATTTGTGTTTAATTAAAATAAATATTTATTGATTTTAGGGCAAAATGCATTTTAGTATCCTCTATTTTTAACATTTTTCAATTAGGGGTCTGTAAATTTTTTTAACAGATAATACCCTCTATTAGTCTGTAAATTTTTTAACAGATAATACCCTCTATTACACAAGTCGTTAAAACAAAACGGTTTCTGTTAAAAATTGAACACGTGATAGTCACTGACAAATAAAATAATTAGTTTTTTTATAATTTCGTGTTTTAAAAAAATAGATCTAGTGGAGCAGGATTAAACAAGGAAAATTTTCTAGTATTCCTAGAATACTGTACATTTGGATACTCCTTCAAATCATTTGTTGCCATGTGGATTATTTTTCCATGTCGGATAATAGGTCATCTTCTTCGATATCAGCATCTTTCTTTCCCAAACATTGCTCAATCACAACCCTCGCTCTCTCTTTTCTGCAACAAAAAGTCAGAATCCTCACACAAATCATTTTTCTTCTACACCGAAAAACCATAAAAAGTGTGCCCAAAACTAGATCTAAAACCACCGCCTCTCATAATTTGCAAAAGGGGCTAAGACTTGCTCTCTCTCTTCCACAAACAGATCAGGAACAACCACCTTTCATAATTAACAAAACGGGCTACTGATCCATTCATCAACACTCGACATTCAATGAAAAAGAGAAAAAGAAACAAAAAAGATTTGTTTGAGCTATGCGACTTCTATCTTACTATTATTAAAGGAGGTTTGGTATTTTACACTCTTTTATTTATTCTTTTTTTTTTTTTTTGGGAAAAGAGAAAAGAGCACGTTGAGATCATCCTGGTTGTGCACTTTTTTATTTTGGGCATAAAAGAAATAGGCAAGATAGAAAAAACTGACTGTAGGATTTCTATGGATTTTCAGTTTAAAAGAAAATACGTTTGGTTGTAGAAGAGAGAGGGTTTGGTTGCAAAAGGGGAGAGAGAGAGAGTGAAATATGTGGAAAACGTGTTTGGAAGATAAATAGGTTGTAATTGAAGATAATGGCCTACTATGTGATGTGGAAAAATAATCCACATGGCTTCAAATCATTGGTTATAGGCTAATCTTATTGAAAGGTTGATGGTTAAACACGAAATTATAAAAAAAATAATTATTTTATTTGTCATGTGACTATTACGTGATCAATTTTTAACAGGAACTGTTTTGTTTTAACAGTTTGGATAGTAGAGGATATTTTCTGTAAAAGAAAAAAAAAATTATAGACCCCTTACTAAAAAATACTAAAAATAGAGAGTATTAAAATGCATTTTGCCCTAATTTTACTGTTTTACTATTTTAAGGTGAAAAGAATAAAAATGTTGTTTTGAGGATATTTTAGATTCTTATTAGAAGAAATATCGAGAGATACATTTTATGAGAGATACATTTTATGGAGCATTAATAGAGCTAAGTTGCTGATTTTCTATCCAAACATACTTTTTAGAAGCTTGTGATTTATTTTGAAGATTTAAACTCAATTGTATTGGAGATGCTGATTTTCTGTAGAGTAGTTACTATTTTTTTTTTTTTATCATATTTGAAGCTAAAAGTGGAATTTTTCAATGATTAGACTTTTTAAAAAATATATGATAACATCTATGTAAAATTTCATGGTCAGATGATGAAGGGTTCAATGCCTACATCCATTGGAAGTTAGCATATCTACCCAAATTTAGTGCTTCTAAAGCTGTATTTGACTGAAGCCTCGACAAATGGATCTAATAGGCTATAGGCCATGTATTAAAGCCTCAACAAAAGTAAAAAAATATGGTGAAGAATTGAAGTCCAAAAGATCAAGCCCAAATTCATTTCTTTACTCGTTCAAAACTCAAACATTAATTGATATTTAAAGCTCAACAACATAGGTTTTGGTGGCCAAATAAAAGTTATTATCATATTTATTTATTTTTGAGATATTATGTGACATTTCTAATTTATTGGAGCTTAAAATATACTTAGATATTATTTTATAATTTTAGAAATTAGAAAAATAGAGAAAACCCTAGTTCTTTTTAAAAGGTTGTATTTCATGTTACAGCCGTAATACCTCCATCTATTCACGCCACCACCAGCCACCATTTCTCTCTTTTCATCCCATCATCATTATCATTCTTCTATCATTGAAGTCGTTTATTTGAAACTTGGGATTTCTAAAAGAAAAATAAGCGCATTGAAGCAGGATTAGGATGAGACTGACAATAGAGCTTTTAACATATCTTTATGTTTGTTTAATCTCTTCAATGCCTATCCCTTTGCATTTTTTATTTATCTCGTATTGTTGATTTAGTTCATTAGCATAGCTTTCAATTAATCTACTCAATTGGTATTCGTTTTATTTCATTTGATTTATTTTCTAATTATATTTGTTTTGTTTGCTTTTGAGGTGATATTCAATTGGTGTTTACAACAATAATCTCTTTCTAATATAATATTGGATCTGAACAGAAAGGCAAATTAGTTAAACCCTCTTTGCTATGAGTTCAATACTTAGTTGCTCCATTAACCATTTTAAAACTATTTATATACTTGCAAGTGAAAATCTCACAATAAATATGTATCATATACAAACACCCTTGAATTCGTAAAAATATTTAAATAATTTTAGTTTGCTGAATTTATTATTACTCTTGATTTAATTGAGTTATATGCCAAGTAATAAACTCATAGTTTAATATTTGAAAACAATTATCCTTTTATAAATTAAATTTTTAATAGTTATTTATTTGATATGACTATCAATTTAAAAGCCTTTCTTGGATTGTTGTTTAATGACCTTTTTAATTTTATTGGACTATTAAAATATTTGGGAATTAGTAGTCCTTTAATTAATTGGATATTTTCATTAATTTGACATTTGATTTGCATGCCAAATTAATTTAAATTGGAAATCTTTACTTTCATGGGTTGAAAACTACTTAATTTTAAATTGAAAAGTCTATTTGATTTATTACACAATTTAATTTAATGAAAACAATCCTTGATAGAACCCCATTTTTATTTAATTAATAATCCATGTTTATTGGACTTTTGATTTGTTATCCAATAAACTGATTTAATTGAATTATGTATTTGAATTTAGTTTTAATCATCCTTAGACGTTGAACTACAAATAAAACCGTATTCCCATTTCTAATTTGATTGGGTTTTAGATTTGTTTGGGCTTTGCTAAGCTAGTTAAGATCCATTTTCGTTTTTGGGCTTTTTAGGTTGACTAAAGGGGAGATACAAAAATGTCCACCCCCAAGGCAAAATAAAACAAATGCCTACCTCTTTTATTTTCAATAATTTTGCTTCCTTTTTAATTATCCTATCTAATGAATTATCCAAAATACTTTCACCATATTACCCAAATAAATCCCAAAAAATGGGTTTGTTTAGCAGTCTCCATTATTGTCAAATTTTACCAATAAATTTAACAAAATAATAAGCATAATCAGCACTTGTAGCTGTATTACGATTTCTGTATAATGGTACATATGTTGTTTTCTATAATATATATTTTCAAATGTTCATCAAAAGAACTTTTTTAGTTAAAAATGGATAAGTTTTAAAATTTATGAATCTATTAGTTGAGTGTAGATATTTATTAAACAATATTATGAGATTTTTTTTTTATTTTAATGATAATCCTCATTTTTCTTTGTAAATGATTACTGAAAAATATAAAAAATAATGACTAAAATATGAAAATAAAAAAATAAAAAAAATAAAAATAACCATGTTAGTTCGAGGCTGAAGACAATATACCCCGTCCCATTAAGGAGACCATCCTACCATGGCACAAGGTGTGTAACTGGCGGCAAGGCGTATGACAAAATTAAGCAAGACTATTATCTTCTTTATTTTTTTTTTCCCATAGTTTTCTCATTTTATTTTAAATTTTCCTCAAACAATTCGCAAATAAAAATGAAGATTATTATTGAAGTAAAAGAAATCCGATAATATTGTTCACTCAAAGAAATCCGATAGATTGATAAATTTTAAAACTTACCAATTTTTAACTAAAAAATTCCTTTAATGAATATCCAAATATATATATATATATATATATATATATATTATAGAAAGTACCATAACTACTATTATTTGGAAATCATAGCAAGGCTACAAGTACCAATTATGCTGATTATGTTGTTAAATATTTTAGTAAGGTTCACAATTAGTGGTGGCTGCAAAACAAACTATTTTTTTGTTAGTTTATTTGGATAATATAATAAATATATTTTAGATAATTCATTAGGTAGGATAAGTGAAATATAAACCAGATTATTGAAAATAAAAGATGTGAACATTTTTCTTTACTTCGGCTGACGGGTCGATGTTATTGCGTTTTCTTGTTGATTAAAGGGTTTTTCCCATAAATAGCCACCTTCCAACTCCATTTTAGAAAAATAGCAAAATTATTTTTTTTAAAAAAAACTAGCCACCTTGGGACAAAAATACCCTTGATAAAATTGAAAATTACACAAAAGCTTTCCTTTCTTCTACACAGCCGTTCGTTCGTGGGGTTTCTCTAAACTCTTTGCATCTCATCGCCTCTCACTCTCATTTTTTTGTATTTTCTCATATCTCAAACTAAAATCAGGTAAAAATTTTATCTTTTTTCTTATTAGATGAAAGTAAGGAAATATGTGTTTTTTTTGTTTTTTCTCTTTCTATTTTTTCTTGTAAGTTTTATTAGTTTAGGGTTTTTTAAGCTTTTTATTTGATATGGGTATGCAAGAAATTGATTTATGAGATGTTCTATGTGATTTTAAAGATACTTTAGGTGGCATATGGTTTGAAAATGGGAGAAATTTTGTGTAAAACTGAAAAATCGCGAAAAACAGTAAAAACGGAGGAAATTTGGCGAAAAAGATGAATTTCCGCCAATTTCCTCCAGTTTGTCAGTTTTCGCAAATTTCCGCCAGTTTTCCGCCAGTTTTCCGCCAATTTTCCTCCAGTTTTCCACCAATTTTCCGCCAGTAGGAAAAAGCTATATTTGGCCCGAAAAAAAAAACAGAATCAACTTTTTTAATACAGTTAATATGTTTGTTTAATATTATTCAAACTTTTATATATTTATTGATTTAGTTTAATGTTATTCATTTAATTTTGTAGTCAAATGGAAAATGATGACATTGTAATTGCGGTTTTATACAATGGAACATTGGTACAAAATGATAGTGGTGATTGGGAATATCGAAATGGTAAAAATGTAATAGTTTCTGTCGGCAAGAGATGCACAAAATCAGAATTAGAGGATGAGATTTTCAATTCTCTTGAGATAGATCGAAATGAATATTTGCTAAAGCTAAAATGGATATATGGACGATGTGCAGAAAAGTTGGATCCTACAGAAATACGATGTGATAGGGATGTGAAATGCTTTCTTCAAGAAGTGAGGAATGGAGGGATGACAATGATGCGGCCTCCATTGTATGTTGAGGTGATTTCAAAAGTTGAACATGTATGTAGAAATGTTCATCAAACAACATTTGCTTCGGATAGTGGGAGTAATCTTCATTCTTTTTCTTGTCCTCCAATTGGCGGTCGTCTACCACAAGCTTCCGGTACTGAACCAATTCAGGCTACATCTCAGGAAATTATGGTTCAAGAAACTCAGTTTAGAGATCAAGTTGATGTTCGTGGGGGGGCATGGACATCATTTAACATTCACGAAGGAGTTGATGTTGGAGGTGTCTATGCTGAACGGTTTCCTAACGACGAGGAGTATGAGCAGTTGCATCATATTGATCATGATGAGAATTACAATGCAGCAGGGGATGATGTTGGTCATAATGATGTAGATTTTGATCATGAGTTGCCGGATAATGATAATGATATGCATCCTAAAATGAACAATGAAGGAGTTGATGATGTTAGGGCTCATCGTGCTACAAGTGACCACATATCATCGAGCAACAGAAGTGGTTCTATGGCCATATTTTCGTCAAAGTTCACTGGCTGTGAGAGCATAGTAGTTGGACAATTATTTCGCAACAAACGTGACCTACAGAATAAACTGAGTATCTATTGCATGCGAGAAAATAAGGAGTTCAAGGTGACACGATCAACTACACAACGGTATGAGGTTGTATGCTTGGAAAATACTTGTAAATGGCGACTACGTGCAACCACATTTAAAAATGGAGAAATATTTGTTGTGAGAATTTTTGATAATGTACACAGTTGCTCATTAGATATCGTGCATCGAGAACACAAGCAAGCCAGTAGCCGGGTTATCGGGCAATGTATCAAATCTAAATATGAAGGTATTGCACATGTTTACAAACCCAAAGAAATTCAACATGATTTTTTGCAGAAATATGGGGTGAATATAAGCTACAACAAAGCATGGAGTGGTAAAGAGTATGCACTTAACAGTGTTAGGGGATCTCCAGAGGAGAATTTTGCTAAGTTACCTGCCTACTGTTTTGAGTTAGTGTCGAAGAACCCTGGGACTGTTACACGTATCAAAACAGACGATAATAACAATTTTGTATATTTCTTTATGGCGATTGGAGCAAGCATTAGGGGATTTAAATCCCACATAAGACCCGTATTGGCTGTTGATGCAACTACATTGAAAGGGAAATACAAATGGTACATGTATATTGCATCGGGCATGGATGGCAATAAGCAAATATATCCTTTGGCTTTCGGCATTGGAGATGGAGAGAACGAGCAAGCATATACATGGTTTTTCCAAAACCTGAAGGATGCCATCGGAGATTTTCCAGATTTGGTGTTTGTGAGTGATAGACACCCCGCTATTGAAAGGGCATTACGTAAAGTTTTTCCCAATGCATACCATGCGTTGTGCACTTACCATATAAGCAGAAATATTAAAGCAAATGGACATGCGAAAGATGAATCAATAATACAATGTTTCATGCTCGCAGCTAGTGCATATTTGGTTGAAGATTTTGAGTTTTATATGGGGCAAATTGAGGCAAAAAACAGTAGGGCTGCCCAGTACATTCGATCATGTGACCCTACAAGGTGGGCACGTTCTCTTTGTCCATGTAGAAGGTACACTATCATGACCACCAATATTGCAGAAAGCTTGAATGGCATTCTGCTAGATGCTAGAGAGATGCCAATAGTAGCATTAATAGAGCACATACGGGATTTACTGCAAAGGTGGTTTTATGAGCGACGTACTGCAGGTGCAAAATTGACAAAGCCTGTGACTGACCATATGGAAGAGCAACTCAAACTACGAAATTTGGAGTCCATCGGACTACGTGTGAAAGCCATTAATATGCATGAATATCTTGTGGAAGGTGGGAGTTTGAGGGGTACAGTTAATCTCCAATCAAAAACATGCTCATGCAAAGTCTTCAATCTTGATCAATATCCTTGTGATCATTGTATTGCCGCTTGCAGAGACCGAAAAATTGCTCCTTATGGCATGTGTTCTCATTACTACACCGCGGATGCATATCGTGCAGCTTATGCTGAGTCCATTTATCCTTTGTTAGATGAAAAACAGTGGCATGTCCCGGATGACGTGGCAAGTCGTATTGTTCTTCCACCAAGATAGACACGTAGGCGAGTCGGTAGACCGAGGATGCAACGCATACCATCCGAAGGTGAAGATGTTATTGGACGTAGATGTAGCCGATGCGGTGGTGTTGGACATTATAGGCAGAGATGTACGAATCCATTGTCTTATGCTTCGAATTAGAAAGTTTTAATTTAGTGTTATGGTTTAATATGTTTTGATAATTATTTCATATCTTTTTTTTTTTTTTGAATTTAATCCTAAATGAAAAGATGCTTTCTGGAATTGATTTTCAATCTTTAGTTTACATATCATTTTATGAAATGTCCAAATGATTTTGAAAATAAAAACAAACATATATCAATTTTATTTTTATTTAAAATGGTTATTGATTTTAAATGTCACTACATTTTTTGTTAATTCCATCTTCATCTTATATAATATTTGTCTCCACTCCCAATTTTTTTACCCTACTATTAACTTATATAATCTATTAGAAATTGATTTTCCAAGTGGAGGAAATTAGTTTCTAATAGGAGTAAAAATTATTCAACGATTTCCGCTTGGAGGAAATGTTTTCCAACAGGAGGAAAACTATTTCCGCTTGGAGGAAAATTTTTCCACCTGGCGGAAATTTATCAAGAGGCTTCAATTTTTCTTCATATGGGATTTCCGACTGGAGGAATGTTTTTCCTCCATTTTTCCTCCAGTAGGAAAATTTTTCAGCCTATAGGAAATATTTCCGACAAGCGGAAAATTTTTTAAAATTTGCAATTGAGCTCTTAAGGCGTTTGTGCATAACGGAATTCTAATAAATAAACATGGCACATTTCCTATAAGGTCAATTACTTATCATTACATCAATACCACATTGTTATCTTTGTTAAATGAACATTATAAGCCACCATTATATTTACAATTAAAAGTCAAATATAATAAATAATATGCATCTATAAACATGAAAAAAGGAAAGAAAAAAGCATCACCACGCAGCTCATATGCTAAGTTCTTTGTTGTAAACCTCATATGCATACTTCTTCCTAAAGAACTCCATGTTATCTTGTGTGAATGTCAATGGTAATCTAGCATGTAAGAATTTGATGGTCTTGAGTGTAAATATGCCACAGTCACCACTACAAAAACAAACAATTATTATAACATATATTAGTATTATTATAACCATATTCAATAGTTAATATTTATTCAACAAACATGTAAGTATTAAGAGGTTTTACCCGTTACTTTGCTGAGGGGTATTTTGTGCCAATTCACATGTAAACTCGTCAACGGAGTCTACAAGATCCGGCCGCTGCTCATAAAAGGATGCAGACCGCAGTAAATATGGTAACATTATGCATAATTTCTGGAAATAAATTTGTCCCTTGTATCGGTTACCAGCCTTATCTGAATCATATACAGTCATGCGACGCTCTTTTAAGTCCACGTGCCCTACCACCCAATGTATGTTGCGCTTGTTTAGTGGAATCAACAACTGTCAATACATTACAGAATTTCAGTTAGCACAATAAATAAAGGAAGGCACATGAATAAATGAATAGTTAACATTACACAATTTGGACATGTATATATTACATGATTTACGTATTTCCATGGCTTGGACTCCTTCATTCGAATCCCCAGCACATATTCTTGCATTGCGTATGAGAATTGGAACTTAGATGGATTGTCGATGAACTTTCCATGACATTGCTCAATGTATACCTACAACAAAATAATTTATTAGTTAGCTAAAATCACAATAGCCACATATAGGACACCTGGCCGTTACTTACCCAAAATCCTCCATCTAGCACCTCAAAACTAGGATCAAAAATATCAGGAAATTGATTGGCACGTACACGAAATAGGTAAGGCAGGACTTCCATACGCCTCCTTCCGTTTCTTACTTATTCCACTTCTTGTAAGTGGAATACCTTCATCTTTTTCATCATGACTTGCCTGTGGTGGCTTGTCTCGAACAGCAGGTGCAACATTGTATGGAGTACTGTCATGATGTACATCCAATGCCAAGTTGCCGATATATGCATGCTCAACTTCAGTCACATTCATTAAGCCATGAACGGGATACTGCAAAAGACAAAAGGGATTATAATCAAGTGATTAGCAAGTAATACTAATATTCATACAAATACTGCAAAAGTGTATAAATAATATTATTATGTTGGAATGTATATTTATATATATATATATATATTTGTACATATAAGTGGAAGAACTCATAGACTTACATCACGATGATCGAAGAGTTCAGTGGCCTTCTCAAATCTTGGCACTTGTGAAAAATGCCAATTAAGAATTCGAGGGAATGCCATGTCCGGCAACTTCTTTCCGAATGCTTGACCCAATGAAGGAATTGTCTCAAAACCCCAAATCTGTCAAACAATTAATTAGTAATCAATAAGTAACGAAATATACACCATACATACAAGTGTAACAAACTTACCATGAAAGCCAAAGGAAACCCACAAAGACTATAACTCTTTGACTTGTTTAAAGCGATGGACTCTCTATGCTCAAAAGCACTCTTCAACGATCTAATGGTGGTAGTATACGATAAAGTACCCCATGGATATTTATTGAAGTACTCTAAATCGTCCACCATCTCCAAGTGATTATGAGGTGCGGTGGCCATGCTTTCTTTGCCTAGAAGAACCGTCTCTAGGAAATATAATAAAGCCAACTTCAATCTATCATCGTCGGCTTCATCATTGTCTTGACACTGTGCAGTCAGGAAAGCTTCGGTTATCTCCGAATTAATGACCTTTCGCTTTCCGCCAAAATACGTGTCACTAATACGAGTAGAGATGTTAACCTGCCTATTGGGTTCGTAACCAAACCGTAGACCTGTAATTATGGTGAAGTCCCTCTGTGTAAATCTAGCACCACGCCCTCCAAAATTGAATACCATAGAGTCCTTGTCGTCGCAAACACATTGCCTATACAGCATGCTGTTGACGATGTGGCCACTAAATTGTATCTCGTTGGCCTTCAAAAAGTGGCCAAAACAGCTATCCTCAAACTTCTTTATTTGGGCTGGAGTCAGTTTGAACTTAATATCCGACACGGCTTTCCAGAAGTTCGATCTACAATTAACCTTTGCCCTCGATATCTCCGAGTCCCAAAACCTTCGTTGGTAATCTGAATCCATTTATCTGCAAATCAAATACAACAAAACATAACAGATGGAGGAAACGTTTTTTCCGACACGAGAAAAGCCTGAAGGACAATTTTTCCGCCTGGAGGAAAACATTTCCTCCAGGAGGAAAAGGTTTTCCGCCTGGAGGAAACAATTTCCTCCAGGATGAAAATGTTTTCCTCCTGGAGGAAATTCGCCTGGCGGAAAAAATTTCCTCCAGGAGGAAAACATTTTCTGCCTGGAGGAAATTTTTTCCTCCAGAAGTAAAAAAATTCCCGCCAGGAGGAAAAAAAGAGAATATTTTCCTCGGGGTGGAAAATTTTCCAGAACCAAAATAACATACACCTAACGGGATTTTCAAACCAGCGCATAATACATTATACATTAGTAGTTTACATTATACATTGCTTCGTAAAGATAACCTATAGATATATTATGGTTTCACATTCAAACCTCCCATTAAGTTCGTTACATTAAAGCGAAATTAGTTTGCAAAATATTTTCTATGTTGTACAGAGAAGCAACTTACATTAATGGGGGACAAACCACCACCAATGCTTCTCTATCTATTTATATATATCTCTCTCTCTTTATCTATCTCTGTGAGTGTATGTGTAATTTTATCAGCTTGCACTTGTAACTCCACGATCGCAAATTTTGTGCTTCAATTTTCTGCTCAGTCCATCAGTTGCTCCTCCAATGCTGAAAGAAATAGAAAATCAATATTAGTAACCATGCAGCAATCAAATTTAGCATATTATATGTGTAAGATGTGCATATGAATAAGAGCATATGAGAAATTTGGAAATTTTCCACCAACAGAAAAAAAACACAAGAAGCATAAACCCTTTTAAACAAATATAATCCATACAATTAGTTATGTCTAACCAGTCATAAGCCAGATCTCAACATGAACACCAAGAAAAACAACTAACACTCCAGTTAAAATCTCTGTTCTAGTTGCCTAAATATGACCTATCAGTATCACAATAATGCAGCCTAGATACAAGTGAATCAATAGCCTTGCAAGAAAGAAAAATCAACCTCCCTACACGTAAGTTCACATAAATACTCTAAATCATCCACCATCTCCAAATGATTGATTATGGGTGGCAATTTCATATATTCATATGGGAAGTGAAATTGCAACAATTGTGGTGAACTGGTGATACAAGACATCAACAAGAAATTAGTTGTTCAGGCAATGGACCGCCAGTGCGGAAATTTTTTATGCTGGTACAAATAAAAGCAATTTCCACTGTGGTTCTCTTACCAAAGGAATCCAAAATTTTTTTTTGCTTGCTAAGATACCAACTTCAGTTGCTGCTGCTACTTATATTGCTCTTATGAGACTCCCAATACTGAAGCAGCCCGTTTCCGAATGGCCAGCTATTGACTTTCTTATTTACTAGCCATATTATTAACTAAACTCCTAATGATAAAGTAATTAAACTAACACATTCTCAAAAACACATAAAACCTTCAACAAATATATAGATATACATATAGATATTTCAGATACCCGCGTTATTTTTTATAACGCATTTATTTAAAAGAGTGACAAAAATCGAACCGGAGAGGACTTCTGGTCAATTTAACGGAGCAACTTCTGCAGTAAAAGTCAAGTCCTCCACAAGACGAAAGACTCTTTATATCTGAACCAACCAACCAACAAACCAACCAGCAAACCTTAAGATAAAAGAATACACTTTATTATACATAGTATGTGAAAAAAAAAAGAAAAAAAAAAGAAAATTACAAAAAAAAGAAAAAAAGGAAAAAAAGGACGGGTGGTTGTTCTTCCACAGACCACTAAAGATCGATAAACACAGAATATGGTAAAAGTGTCAAAAACACTATCACACATTAACTCGCCAATTTAAACATCTAAAACTGTAATAAAAAAGCACGCAGCTATCTTTTTCAAAAAAAATAAAATAAAATCGTTATTTTTCGTACGGTTGAGAAGATTATAAATAGCTAGAAGAATCAGAACCATTAAAAGTTTGGCTTTCGTTTTCTTTCTTACTAAACTTATCAGCAATCAAACAAAGAACTTAACAAAACAGAATGAGCAATAATTTCAATCCGACCGGAATTCATAGAGATCAGCTTCGACGAAGCATCGAAGGATGCATTTTCTACGTCGTCAGGCAAATTCAAAATGGAATTGAAGCTTGAGATAATAGGATGATCAACAGGAAGAAGCAGGACGAGCTTGACCTCAATGTGATCATCCAACGCTTTGAAACTCACAGGGGATTCGGAATCGACCAAAACGCTTGGTATTGGAACCCTAAGCGAGATTTGGGTTTCTTGGCACCAGCTGACCAGAACCGAGGACTGCGAGAGACTTACACCGACCTTGAGGTTCTAACACTGAGTCGAAGGGTTAGTGTGCGAATCGAAGAGGAACAATCGGAGGGTTGGGATGTAGACTGGACTTCCCAAGCGAAACGCCATTTTCTAGGGTTTTCACCGGTGTGAAGCTTCAAGGACATCCTTCTTCCTCTACTCAGTTCGCTGCACCTTCCTGTGTTTCAAAAAAGAATAGGGAAATGGAAAGCAGAAAAAATAAGTGTTTTGGTCGACGAAAAGAGATAAAAAATAAAATAAAAATAAAAAGAAAAATTAGTAATAGAGGGTATTTTAGTCCGAATATTTTTAAAATGGGTTACTTTTTTAAAAAAAAAAACAAATTTGCTATTCTTCAACAAATGATTTATAAGGTGGTTATTTTTGAAAAAAACCCTTGATTAAATCCTGATAGCCCATTTAATTGGGTTGAGATGCCGAAAACATTTAAAAGTCCAATTTAATTTATTTAAACCTTTTGGCCCATAAATTTTTATGGATTATAGTTTAAATGAGATCCATTACTTAATATGGCTTTTAATTTAGATTTAATTTTACTTTTTAAATTTTTGCAATAACTGAAGTCAAAATAAACCTTTAATATTTTTATATTTTGACTTAACTCTAAAACCAATATTTAATTGGAATAATAAAAATAAGGAAATGGCAAAGAAATTGAGTGTGCTTAAATGTAAACATTTTTTTATTTTTATTTTTATTATTAATTTTTTTCAACCATTTGGCATTAAAGTTGTAAATGAGCGAGTAGAGTCGAGCATTGATATTTTCAAGCTGGGATCGCATCACATGATTTTAAGAATGCTCAAGTTCGAGTCAACCCACAAAATTTTAAAATTGTCTACTTATACTAAATTTGATTCATTCATGAAAAATTCGAAGTTAACTTGGTTCGTTATATTATAAAAATTTAAATATTATTTTTTAAAATAAAAATTTAAAATTAATAATTAATAAATTTCAAATATTCTATTAATTTTATTATAAAATTAATTATATTTTAAAAAATTTATAAATTTAAAATATAAAAAAATATATTATTTATGCATCATAAATATTTGATATTCTTAATTCATAATATAGGTCTTATATAAATACGTATAAATGATGAATTTAAACTATTTATAAGTTTAATTTATTGCTCAAAATTGGTTCATGGGTTTTATTTCTCGTTCAATCTCAGCTTATTTTCTTTATAAATTGAGTTTGTGGGAATTAAAATCGAACCAAGCTCAAACCGATCACAAACTGTTCAAACTTATTTACAGTCCTGTTTTGTATTTCTTTTTATTTTTATTTTTGACTTTTATCTTTTATATATATATATATATTTATATATTGTTTCGCCTGATGCCTTGCACTATTTCTTTGCTTCTCTTTTCCTTTTGTTGCAAAATGTAATAGGGCTCTTTTAATTAGCTCTCATCTTTTTGGTTGATTTTTTTTTTTTCCTGCCTTTTATCCTTTTTATCATTTTTTCCCCTGGTTAACTTGATTCATTTTATATATAAGAGCAACGGGATACACTTTAATTAAAACAAAAAAATTAGGAAAATAGAAGAAAACATATTTTTTTTCCTCTTTTATTAGGAATTAATTAGGAGTCCATAATAAGACGAACTTCATTTTTTTTTCTTTGAATAAAATATATTTAAGATATTTATCTATATTTTATAATTTTGGGTAGAGGAAAGAGAGAATTTTCTTTTTAAAAAATTAATATTAATATAGAAAAGAAATATTATCTATATTTATGTTGCATATGGGGAATACGACGACATTCCTTAAGGCTAACATATTCGTAATTAATATTCATTGGCCTATAGGGACTACCGAATTATTCTTAAAGCCAGAATATTGATAATGAAATTATTTAATGAAAAAAGATTGTCAGCTGTACCTATGTTACCATTAAAAATACCGCAAAATTCCACTAGGTTAGCATCCTGGTAACTATAGTTTGAGAAAGGAGGAGAAAAGAAAAGAAAATTCACATTTTGTTTTCTCTTTTATTTTCTTTTTAATCTCTGCACTTTTTTGTTTTTTGTTTTTTTTTGGTTGGCTTTTTTCTTTTTTTCCTTCTGCAATTTTTAGTGTTTCTGCCACTTTTTTCCAACCTCTTTAAACCTTTGAATTCTCAGCTATTTATAGAAAAGGGGAATCCGGATAAAATAATTGAATTTCAATTTTAAATTTTGAAATTCAATTTTTAATTTGAAAATCAAATTTAATTTTTGAAGACTAAATTTGATTTTTTATTTTCATAATTCACCTTTAAAAGTGGATAAAGTGTTTGATTTGGGAATAACAGCTTTCTTTAAATCTCTCTCCTTAAGCCATCTCCATTTTTTTTTTTTTATTATTTTGGTTCAACGAGAGGTTTATTTATTTATTTATTATTTTTTTACCTGTTTTGGTCGTTTCAGTTGTACCAAAGTGAGAAAAAGAAGAAAGAAAGTTTAGTGTAATTACCAGATTTTATAAGTCAGGTTAGGTTGTAAACTAAACTATAATTCATTATTAAATAATGCAAAAGCCTAGTATGCAATGTGAAATTATAATAAACATAAAGAGCATTTGTTATTATAAGATGTGATAACAGTAAACATAAATTAGCACTTATAAATGGACATAACAAGCAAAACAAATATATTACATTATTAACAGCAAAATATATTCCTTAATAACATGAAAACATTATTTCTACATGATAGCTCAGTGGCAAAACCACTGTTTTATTAACAGTGATCCTCATTTTGAATTCTCCATCCTCAATGACAGAAGAAAAAAATAAAGTTACATAACACACATAGTGCAAAATATTTAGTTTAATTTTTATTATATCCATAAACAAGCATGCAAACAAACAAGTCCTAAAATTCACTCTTTTGACAACTGCAAAACAAATATTAGAAAGTTGATAATTAAGGTGCCATTTGATAATATAGTCGGTTTTTAGTTTTAGTTTTTTTTATTTTTTTTTATTTTTCTCCACTTAATTTCGTATAATTTATTTATGTAGTAGTAGTTAGAATTTATTAGACATTTAAGTTAACTATAAAATTAAGGGAAAAAAAAAGCATAAACACCAAACTTAACACAACCTCAAATTGAGTTGGCTTTTTATTTTCCCTTTAAATTTATAGTTATTTAAGATATCTAATAAATTATAACTATCATTAGTTAATATTTAGTATAAATAAATTACACATAATTAAATAGAAAAGAAATAAAAAATAGAAACTAAAAATGAACTATTTTACCAAATGGCTACTAATTATTTTCAAGGATAAACTTCAATTAGAGACCTTAAGCCCAAAATGGGAGTTATCTTATAATTCCTGAACCCGGCATCAGAGAAGAGCTTAGCCCACTCTTTCTCATTTCTTTCTTTTCCTGTGACCAAAACCATCATTAGCATATCAAAGAAGAGTTGGGTTTCAATTGTTTCTTCGTCCCCTTTCTTGTTCTCCATCATCATGTCTATTATTATCACTTTTCCTTTGTTTCCTTTGCCTGTAATTGCTTCTTTGCATTTCTTCAATATTTTCACACTTTCTTCATCACTCCAGTCATGCAATATCCACTGTTAGGAAACCAAGACAAGCAAACACTTTTCATGAGTATATTCTAAATCCCTAATGGAATATATCAATGAAAGGATATAATAATTAATACCTTTGTTTGGCCATATTGAATCTAAATATTTTCTATATAATAATCACTATATATTATTTAAAATTGAAGTTATCTTATTAAAATGTTGTTAAACTATAGTTGCAAGTGCAAAGTGCCGTAGTTAATTAAAGTCTTTATTTGAAAAAAAATAATAATTAGAAAGTATAAAGAGAAGTTACATATTGCATATGCCATATAGCATATTTTATTGGGCTGCGATTTGACGAAAACAAAATGAATGGTTTTATGGATTGCTATATTAATTTTGCCATATCAAAGTTATAAAAAAAAAAAAAAAAAAAAAAAAAAAAAAAAAAAAAAAAACTTCTTCAATGGTTCTGTTCATTTACTTTATCAAAATGATGTCGCAAAAAATAAAATAGACATCATTAAAGAGTTGTAGACGATATGTTAGATAGTATAACTCATTAAAATAATCTTCATCAAAATATTTTTTAAAAGGAAACAATTAATAAATAAATTATTATTTTTTTTTAAAGAAAAAAATATAGATATTATTAATTAATTGAGATTTGAACAAAATCATTAGAGAATGATTTTTTGGTTGAATATCAATCAAGTATACATTTATACCACATATACTAGAAGTCCTTGCAATTCATATATCATATAAAAACAATTCACAGAACCATTAAAGATATTCTAACAAACTGAGTTACTTAAAAAAATGGTGCATACTCTATGTGCATCGGATGCATGGAAGACTTCCTCTAAATATAATTTTATCAAGCATTACATCAAATGTCTGGTGCGATTTTAAGTGTAGTCCTTTTATTATTATTACCAGATTTGTTAACTAAATATTAACCAACAGTTTTTAATTTTCTTTCTTAATCTAATTACGTATCCATGTATTTATTCTATATCAAATTATCAACAAATTTTTTTTTTTTTTTTTTTTTGGAAAAAAGGATTGTCAACAGTTAACATGTAAGTTTTGGTATCCAAAATTTTCATAAACAAATTTAGTGATACATGATATAAATTCAAGTCGGTGTTTAATAATAATCTCATCCTACTATATTAATATCTTAAGTATATATTTGGTAACTCTAGTATCTAAGACCTTAAAATACAAAAAAAAAAAAAATAAATAAACAAATAAAAAAAAAAAAATCAAATATGTCGAGTAAGTTTGACCTTGAGTAAAATTGCATCTGCAGGAGGAACGGCTTCAAACATGTCACCTCCAACATACTTCACATTGTTGGCTCCTTGCAAATCGGCAACAACATGCGGTAGATCAAACACAGTGCATTCAGTATTAGGAAATGCATTAGCAATGGCCTTGGCCACAGTTCCAGTTCCACCTCCAACATCAACCAAAGACTCCAAGCCCTCGAACACATCTTTACACTTGTCGATCACCACCGCCGTGACTAGACGAGCATCGCTGGCCATGGCGTCGTTGAAGAAGTTGCCAATATTTGTGTCATGGCCGCCATATTCCCAAAAAGGCATTCCATGAGCCGTATCGAACGGCGTAAGTTTATCATTTTGGAACCAAGTGCTAAGTTGGTTCCAAGGCTGAGTCAAAATAGGATCCAACATTGACATCAAAAAGGGTGTGACACTAAAGGGATTGTCCTTGAGAAGGAGCTTTGAAGCATCGGTCAGAGCATAACCTTCTTCTTCATCATTTTTGCCAGTTTTTTGGATCGAAAAGAAGCCGGAATGGACCAAGATTCGCATAAGGCGATAGAGATGAGTGGTTTTTTTTGGATGGAGATGTGGCAATGAAGAAATAAGTTGAGAAAGAGTAATAGGTTTACCATAGGAATGGATGGTATCAGGGATACCAAGTTGAATAGCACATTTGAGAGACCAAGAGTTAATGAAGCTGAAAATGTGATTCCAAACATGTGCCTGAGCATGAAGAAGCTCAGTAGCATTTTCTTCATCAACTAAATCTATATTGAGGTGTGTAAAACTCCTTAGTCTCTCCATATTTGCCTTTAATTTTGGTCTTGATAATTTGTTCAAGTACCTTGAAATTAACCCAATTTTGAGATGTTTATATAGAGCTGTGGAAATCTTAAAATTACCGTATTACCCTGAAAATAATTGGAGGAAGCAGACAGAAATTTTAATTTTTGAAGATTATGAAAACAAGGAGATAATAATATATATATTTTTTATGATTCGATCGACAGCATGTTTAATGCGTTGATCAGATCTGATACGTTGTCTATATATACTAATATTTGTTTATTTTTATAATATATAATATGTTATCTATACCATGTTATATATATATATATATATATATATATTGTTTGTTATTTGCATATACTGTGTCTTTCGAGGCAGGTAGCGCATCTCCTAGAAGATTGTTTTTTGTATTTTTTTTTTTTTTTGGGGGCAATGTCATTGTAGATTGTATTAAATAACTAGAAAATGGAGGTATACTTTATATTACCCGATGAAATGTCACGATATATGTATTCTTTTTTCCCTTTAATCTTGTTTTTTTGCTGTGACAATACATTGAAATTAGTCATCTTTGCAATTATGAGACCTTTTCTTTTTCGAGTAATTAATAGGTCGAATAAATTAATAATAATTCCAAACAATAATTGAAGGGGTAGAGCGAGGCGACTTTTTGTTTTTTATTCTTAGGTTTATTTTTTGGTAAATAGGGATAGATGTAAGTTTGTTTTGTTTTTGTTTTTTTTTCTTTTTTTCTTTTTTTCCATGAGCTTCGTTATAAATAAAAATTTTGTGTGTTTATTTTTATTTTTTGTCTATCCTCCCTATTAATGGTATGCTTTGCTTAATCTTCTAGTTTGGGACTTTTTTTTTTTTTTTTTTTTTAAAGTTTTGTTTTGTGATTTTTTTCCCCTAGAGGGACTCGATCATTTTTTTGTTTTGTTTTGACTTTCCCCCCCTATATCTTTACATCTATTAGATATTAATACTCTACCACGACCATATATATCAACATGGTTTCCTGTTATATTACAATATATATCAACGTGGTTTCTTGTTATATCGTTTTTTATCTCAACTTTTTTTCCCCCTTCTTCTCTTCTACGTGGTTCATCTGTTGAATTGTTTGTTTCAATCAGACAATAAAAAGAATTAGGTATTATCAAATATTCATTATATTTAAATATAAATGGCCATCCAACATTGCCCCCCCCCCCCCCAAAAAAAAAAAAAAGAAAAAGAAAAAGAAAAAAGGCCATCCAATTATATGATATATATTTTTAATGATTTGTTGACCTACTTGATAGACATGATAATTGTAATATTCAAATTGAGGATTAAGATAATAATATATATGATGAAAGTCTTTATTGATGGAAATTTTAAATTAGTTAATTTAAAATATAACAGTTTACATATATATACATTTACATATATATATATATATATATATATATAGATATATATTATCACACTGATCATGCATGTTGATATTAAGTACAAATTTCCTATATCTTAGACCCAAGGACATGCTTGACAAACTAGGGGGAGTAAGGTTGTTTTTAAAATTGGATTTGAGAAATGAATGCCATCAAATAAGAATCAAACCAAAAGATGAATAGAAGACGACATTCAAGACTTAAGAGAGCCTATATAAATGACAAATGATGCCATTTAGGCTCTGCAATGCACTAAGTTCATCTATGAGATTTATGAACCATATCCTAAAGCAAGTGAGAGGAAAATCTGTAGTTGTTTGTTTTGATCACATACTTATTTACAATTGCTCATAAACTAATCACCTATCACATCTACAATAAGTGTTTTAGATTGTGCATGACAACAAGCTCTATTTCAACCCAAAGAAATGTGATTTCGTGAGTCCTGAGTTAATATTCCTTGGTTTCATTGGATTATACACTCATCTATCAATCACTAGCAACATTTTGGAGGACCTATCAATGGCATTCATTCTTAGCTTGCCAATGACTTAAAAGAGGTTTGATTTCATCTTAATAGTTGTTGACAAATTCTCTAAAATGGCACACTTTGTGCGTTGCAAAAAGACCATTAATGTCTCATATGTTGCTAACCTATTCTGTAGAGAAATTGTTAAACTACATGGAGTGCCTACATTTACAACTAGTGACAGGGATGTGAAATTTACAAGCCATTTTTGGAGAACCTTATAGAAAATATTTGATACTTTCTTAAACTTTAGCAGTGGCTACCATACTCAAACTGATTGCCCACCCAAATTTGTCAACAAAACTATGGAAAATATGCTAAGAAGTTTAGCCAATGACAAGTCAAAGGAATGGGATTCAAATTTTCCACAAGCTAAGTTTGCATACAATTTAAAGAACAATTGTTCTATTGGCTTATGTCCCTTTTCTATTTTTTACACTAAAGTTCTTAATACAATCCTAGACATTGCAGCTAATCGTAAGAGGGTTGGCAAGCCAACAATAGATTTGGCCAACAACATCTGTTTAATACATAACCAAGTTACTCAAACTTTGCAAAATTCAATACCATAAGCAAAGAGATCAAGCAGATATCCATTGAAGGTTTAAGACTCTTAATCTTGGATACTTGGTTATGGTTCATCTAAAAAAGAAAATTTTCCAGTAGGCACTTACAATAAATTGAAGAACAAAAAAATAGGACCCTTTCGAATCCTTAAACTTTGTGGAGATAATGCCTATCAGATTGATCTACCACCAGCTTTGCCAATCTTCTGGACTTTCAACATTGCTGCTCTTTACGAATACTGTCCAACACCTATTCCAATTTTTTCCTCCTCGTTTGTGGTCGAGCTCTCTCATGGTGGAGGGAGAATGATGTTTCATCGTTGGACCAAGTTTCTGTTTCTCCTCTAGAACTTAAGCTTTGATCAAACTCCATCGATTTGGGAATAAAGGATTAAGGTTCAGATGTTATCGTTGGTTTACTTTTAAAATTGTTGGTCCATATGTCTTTTATTTGTCTATTGTATTTCAGTTTTTAATCAAATTAACAGTGCGTCTTATACTGCTTGGTTATCAACCAAAGCACAATCGTGAGTCAATGTAGCTATAGTGCTCTTGTACCATGTCATTTAAAAGTCTTTTCATTAGCCATGGTTGACCACATCAGTTATGAGTTAGTAATCGTTGTGTCAAACAATGCGTTTCATCTTTTCCATTTGTATAAAGCTTGGTTGTCCTCAAGCTCGAGCCAATCTGTGTTTTTGTCCTTCATTGTTTAGTTTTGTAAGCTCTAAGAGCTTGCGTTTTAATTGAATTAGACTAATTAAGCCTTAGTTTTTTGCTTCTGCTTAATTTTGGTGATTCCAAACCTATTTCTTTTACGACTTCCTACATCAATATATATATATATATATAGAATATATATATATATATATATATATAGATGGGAGGGTTCTTCGTACAAAGCTTTTTAAAAAATAATCTAGGCCTTTAATTAATATGATCTAATGGCATATATATGCCTTCTTAAAAAACTCTTAAATTCTTTATATCCACATCCAAACACCCTTTTAAGTTTTATCTATTCCTTAAATAATTTATTTTTTTAAAATAATATTTCTTTCTCTTAATTAAAAATTCTTTTCTAATTAAGCCCTAAACATATTTTTATCGGTTAAAAACCTAACTATTGATTTCTAATTTTAATAGGTAGAAATCCATCAATGCATTAAAAAAAAAAAAAATTGCTCTGAGTTTAGGGTTTATGAAACTCGGTTTTGTTGCTAAAAATTTAAGTTTGCAGCTAACCCTTTACTAAATTGCGTTTGTATGAAAGTGATATAGAAGATTCTTTTCCTTGAGTTGTTTTGCACAAAAGACACTGAAGGACCAATAGATTTTTTAGCTTTTTCATATATATACAAATTTTGAGTTTATAAGCCAATGGTATTTTAAATAATGGTAAAAATTAAGAAAAAGAGAAAGAGAGAATTATTGGATTGTATTTTTTTTTTTTCTGTTTCACAAATTTTTTTTTTTTTTTTCTGTAATGGATTCTACCCTCTCTCTTTTTCTAATGATTCTACCCGTTAATCGTACAGAATTGAGAAATCTTATAGATGAGTTTTGAGGAGAGAGAAATATAGTTGAAGTTTAATTAAGAATGACAAAAAATTTTAATTAAGATAGAAAAAATATTGTTTTAAAGCATAAAGTTATTTAAATAAAGGATAAAAGGTTGTTTCGATATAAATATAAAAAAATTTAAGGGTTCTGAAAAAAACAAATGCATACTGTTAGAACATATTTATTAAGGATTTGGATTATTTATGAAAAAGACTTGTCAACAGATTTTGTATGGGAACCTTCTTTATATATATATATATATATATCAATCACTAAGGTCATTGAACAATATCTGTAAAAAAAAGTTATTTGAATGATAATAATAATAATAATAACAATAATATAGAATTAATTGTTGAACAACGTTATATACCAAATTTCCTCGAGCTTTGAAGGATAGGCATTAAAATACAAAAATTAAATGTTTATAGATAGACATTAAAATACGAAAAATAAATGTTTATGTATTTAAATATGGAACATAATATCCATGATAAAATTCTTAAAATAAATCTAAAATATTACAAATTATAAAATATATTCAAACGAGCAATTTTGCTCAACCATCTTAATGCACAAATAAGTCACATGCATTTACCAGAAAAAAAAAATTAATAAAAAATAAATAAATATAGGTGAGTCACAGGCTATCGCTACTTAAAAAATACTAATAATAATATTCTCGGTCATGATGCCAAATAGATTTATTGAGATGGCTACAAATGTGTATTACGATCATACATGCCATCACAGAATAGGACAAATGGTGCATCCATCTCATTGGAATCAACAACGACATCGTTTGTTTATAACAAAAAAAAAAAAAAAACTGACATCATTCGAATCGTCACACTGTCAATATCAAAACCCTGAATAAATTTTCAAAGGGAATTTTCTTTTTTATTTTTTAATAAATTATTTAAATATAAATTATTTATTTTTTCTATTTTTTGTTTGATTCGAACTCATTACACGTTCATGAGCATAAATAAAAATATTCTAAACCAACTTCGTCAAATTTTTAAAAATTGCTTTCTCCACGAATAAGATCATGGCCCGTCCGTCCAATTATTTGCTTGGAATAGTTTGATATTACTGTTTGACTATTTAAAATAAAATAAAAAATATCACGCGTCTTGTCACATGGAAAAAGAAAAACAAAGAAAATAAATAAATAAATAAAATCATAATAATTGAACGTCTTCAATTTTAAATGAGCAATAATATCTCCATTGTCTGATTATCTATACATATGGACAATTTATATATTATAAAATATTCATATATGATTCATATTAAAGAGTCCTGACAACCAAATCCGCAACACCTATTAGTGATAATATTAAAGTTTTAGATCCAAAATCTCAATAATGAAATTTCCTTATTAAAAAAGAAAAAGAAAAAAGCATATAAAAGACTATGCCTATTAACACGTGAAACATTTCTAATCTAGCTACATAATGGTAATTAATCTATTCTGAAATCATTATAGAAATTTCCTTGTCTGCTTCTAACAAATTACTAATATTTTAAAGGTTAATTATTAATGCTAAAGTTTTAATTAATGGTAGTTATATTGTTTTAGTTGTACCATTATTTCACTTAAATTTACGTTTTTTTTTTTAATTCGTTGTTAATTTTCTATGTATATCAAAAATATCTATTTATCAGTTTTTATTTGTCATTTTTTATAGATGAAAGTAAAAGAAAGTAAAAGAAAGCTAAAAATTCATATTTTATTTTTGAATAATATTGTACAAATATAATGTTAGTTTCTAATTATTAAATTAACAAAAATTGACAGATTTATCTCTTTTAATAGTTTAAGAAAATCAAATAAAGCTAAATGATGGTTTTTCAAAAACTTTAAAATATATATGGAATAATAACAAAACTTAAAAAGTAAAAATGAAATTTTCCCTTTAATTAATTATTCATCGTTCTATATATATGGCCAAAATTCTTTTAACCAATTTAAGGACTTGGAAGTAAGAAACAGAGCAATTACAATGGAGAGACTAAAGAGTTTTACACACATCAATATAGATTTAGTTGATGAAGAAAACGCAAACGAGCTTCTTCATGCTCAAGCCCATGTTTGGAACCACATTTTTAGCTTCATAAACTCTTGGTCTCTCAAATGTGCTATTCAACTTGGTATCCCTGATACCATCCATTCCTATGGCAAGCCCATGACTCTTTCTCACCTCATATCTTCCTTACCACTTCTCCACCAAAACAAAACCCCTCATGTCTATCGTCTAATGCGAATCTTGGTCCATTCCGGGTTCTTTTCGATCCAAAAAACCAATGTAAATAATGATGGAGAAGAAGAAGAAGAAGAAGAAGGTTATGTTCTCACTGATGCTTCAAAGCTCCTTCTCAAGGACAATCCCTTGAGTGTGACACCGTTTTTGATGGCAGTGTTGGACCCCATTTTGACCAAACCATGGAACCATCTAAGCAATTGGTTCAAGAATGATGATCTTACGCCATTTGAGACCTCGCATGGAATGGCGTTCTGGGAGTACGGCGGACAAGACTCGAAGCTCAACGACTTCTTTAACGATGCCATGGCTAGTGATGCTCGGTTGGTCACGAAGGTGGTGATTGATAAGGGTAAGGGTGTGTTTGAGGGATTGGATTCTATGGTTGATGTTGGAGGTGGAACAGGCACTGTCGCAAAGGCTATTGCAGATGCATTTCCTAATATGGAATGCACTGTGTTTGATCTACCACATGTTGTTGCTGATTTGAAAGGGACCAAGAACTTGAAATATGTCGGAGGGAACATGTTTGAGGCAATTCCTCCTTCAGATGCAATTTTGCTCAAGGTAAAAACTTACTCTAATAAACCATGAATCATAATGTTTAATTTTCTTAAAGCATATATATGTATATATATATATATGTATGTACTCTTGTGTATTTAATAATTACAAGACCAAATATGTTAAAGCATATACATAAAACGCTAATGCTATGTAAGCAATTTAATTATGTCAAAGCATATACACAAAACGCTAATGCTATGCAAGCAATTTACTTATAACGTCTATGTTCTGTCGAATTTGCCTCTCCATAAGATGCTTATTAATAATTAAGCATGATAAAATAATGGTTCTTAGCAATATTTTGAAATGTAAAAAGCTTTATGCGAAGTATTTTTAATTTATATTTCAGAAAAAATTCTTTATAAATTTTATATATCAATTTAAAAACAGACCTTAAAAAAAATTAAATAATTGAGAAACAACAATCATGTATTACTTATGGGTTAATTATTTCTTAATTAACCCATTTATAATTGACATGTTAAATATTAAAAATTATCACGTGATCGGTTATCTAATTAATTTATATAATTAATTAATTCACGAGATTAAAAATTGTCTGTCCTTAAAAGGCTACCAACAATACTAAATAAGAATTACATGCATTTACATGATTGCTGTTTTTTTTCTTTTTGGGTTTTACGCATGATTGCTGTTTGTTTGTGGTTTCATGAGCAGTGGATATTGCGTGACTGGAGTGATGAAGAAAGTGTGAAAATGCTGAAGAAATGCAAAGAAGCAATTGCAAACAAAGGAAAGAATGGAAAGGTGATAATAATGGACATGATGATGGAGAACAAGAAAGGAGATGAAGAATCAATTGAAACCCAGCTTTTCTTTGATATGATGATGATGATTTTGGTCACAGGTAAAGAAAGAACTGAGAAAGAATGGGCTAAACTCTTTTATGATGCCGGATTCAATAACCATAGTATAACTCCCATCTTGGGGTTAAGGTCTCTCATTGAAGTTTATCCTTAAATCTATTACGAAGCTTCCTTAGTATATCATATGTCATGGGTTTTAGTTTTATTTTAATTAGACTCTTTTCTTTTCTGTTTTATTTCTTTATATATGTAATGTATCAAGATATAATTATTCTATATGTATAATTGGATACATACAATATTAGTATGAGAGTTATTAAAATATTTATTAAATTTATTTATAATTAATGTGATAATATCTAATTGTTTATTTTTTTAATTAAGTTATTTATACATAAGTTATATAAACATGCCAATTAATAAAATCTAAAGATAAGCGGTTTGTTAAATCAATTTGATAAATTACTGATTCACCAAAAAAAAAAATATATATTTTGATACATTACTGGTATGTTAATTTGTCGAAAAAATACATATATATATATATATATAATATAATTTTGCTACTATCCATTTTAGTTTTTTACTTTTATTTTTAATTTTTCTTCAATTTTTTTGATAATGGGTATTGTGTCAATTTAGCCCATTAGTTATTTTTTTATTTTTTATTTTTAATTTTTTATATATTTTTAATTTTTTCAGAAAACAATTTCACATTTAATGTTTAGTCTCTTTCCATTAATTTTTATTATTACAATTTGACAAAATTAACCACCAACCGTTCAATAAGATTAGCCTATAAACAATAAATTATTAATTACTTTTTTTATTATTAAAAAGATGAGGCTATAAACAATATCAAACTTAAAAGAAAATAAATAAATGGGGATCCAAATTGTTCATTGTCCTCATGATCAATGTAGAAATTCGCTGGTAAAAATTGCTGGAGCATATGCAAAATTGCAATTGCAATTGACGAAATCCCAGGCCAAAAAAAAACACAGAAAAAAAAAAAGAAAAAATGGGAATCCTCAGAGTCTTAAACTCAAATCACTCTCTGCCTCTCCACCACCTCAGAAGCTTCCATGGATCCTGCTTCTTCTGCTTCTTCTACTCTACAACCGCTTGGTACTCTCCTCCACCCACTCCTCGCATTGAAGATCCAACGCTCTCTGCGATCTCCGAAGCTATCAAGAAAAGCCATGGAAAGCCTCTGGATTCCTCTCTCAAGAAGCTCCTCCCTTCCATCACAGCTCGTCAAGTTATCGACCTCATCAACTTCAACCCCCATTCTGTCTCTCCTCTTTCTCTCTTCTCCTTCTTCAACTGGCTCTCTTCGCAGCCCAATTTCCGCCACACCGTCCAATCCTACTTCACCATGACTCACTTCCTCTGCGCCAATCAAATGCTCTCCGAAGCCAAGACCCTCCTCCGATTCGTCGTCTCTCGGAAAGGAAAGGACTCGGCCTCCTCTCTCTTCGCTGCTGTTCTTGAAACAAAGGCTGCCCATCATTCTAGTTTCGTGTTCGATGCTCTGATGAATGCTTATACCGATTGCGGCTTCGTTTCCGACGCAGTTCAGTGCTTGAGGTTGGTAAGGAAGCATAATTTTCGTATCCCATTTCATGCTTGTGGGTATTTGCTGGATAAAATGTTGAAAACAAAGTCGCCAATGACGGCGTGGTCGTTCTATTCTGAGATTTTGGAATTGGGTTTTCCGCCGAAGGTGTATAATTTCAACGTTTTGATGCACAGATTGTGTAGAGATGGTGAAGTTAAAGAAGCCCAGTTGGTGTTTGATGAAATGGGGAAGCGGGGTTTACGTCCCACCGTTGTTAGTTTCAATACTTTGATTAATGGGTACTGTAAATCAGGGAGTTTAGAAGAGGGTTTTAGATTGAAGAGAGTTATGGAGGAGAGTAGAACATCTGCCGATGTGTTTACTTACAGTGTTTTGATAAGTGCATTGTGTAAGGAATGCAGGTTGGACAATGCAAATGAGTTGTTTGTTGAAATGTGTGAGAGGGGTTTGGTTCCGAATGATGTTACATTTACCGCATTGATTGGTGGGCAGTGCAAGTGCGGGAGAGTTGATTTGGCCAAGGAAACGTATCAGGAAATGTTGAGGAAAAATATTATACCTGATTTGGTTACATATAATACACTTATAAATGGCCTTTGCAAGGTTGGGAATTTAGAGGAAGCCAAAAAGCTTGTTGATGCAATGAGTATTAGAGGGTTGAAGCCTGACAAGATCACTTACACTACACTTTTTGATGGATGTTTCAAAGAGGGAGATCTAGAATCAGCCCTGGAGATTAGGAAGGGAATGATGAAAGAAGGAATTGAGCTAGATGATGTTGCTTTCACAGCCCTTATTTCAGGATTGTGTAGAGAGGGAAAAGTTGCTGATGCAGAAAGAACGTTGAGGGAGATGTTGAACACCGGAATGAAACCTGATGATGCCACATATACTATGATCATTGATGGGTTTTGTAAATTGGGTGATGTGAAAATGGGATTTAATTTGCTTAGGGAGATGCAGAAAGATGGCCATGTCCCAAGTGTTGTAACCTATAATGTGCTTATGAATGGACTCTGCAAGAAAGGACAGATGAAAAATGCTAATATGCTCTTAGATGCCATGCTTAATTTGGGAGTGGTTCCAGATGACATTACCTACAATATTCTCTTAGAAGGGCATTGTAAGCATGGAAATCAACAAGGTTTTAATACATTGCGAAGAGAGAAGGGCCTGGTTTCAGATTATGCAGCTTATACTTCACTTGTAAGTGAATTCAGTAAATCATCCAAGCCTCGCCAGAAGAGATGATTGACCCAGTTTTGGAAATCAGTGATTATGAATTATTGAATGTGGTTGGTCAAACCGATGGGGGAGTTGTGTGGAAGTTAGTAACATGAATAAGGGACTTAAGAATGATTCAGATGAAAACCAAGGGACAGTGAGTTCAGTTAATTGCCAACATTCACATGTTTCCTGATCGAAAGAGCTTCCCAGTGTCTGCTCATGATTTGAGTACTAAGATAGTGAGTATTAATTTTCATGACAAGAACATTTTCTCATAGTGACTTTTGACTATATAAGATCAAGAGCAAGGAACAAGGCTTTACACAGTTGCCAAGGCATATGTCGATGGTTTGCGGAGGAGCTTTTCAGCAACTTGTTTAAGACATAGCTATTGAACAACAGAAAATCCTAGGTCAAGGAAATTATAATCAATGCACTATATTCTTCCAAGTCCAATTCAAATTAATCATGTCTCAGGATTCGTACTACATGGAATGAGAGCTTCCAATTTATCTTAGCACAATAATTGAAGGGTTGTGAAGTTCTTTGTCATACTTTCTGCTTAGCTCCTAATCACCTGATTACACTGGCAGGTACCATTTCCTTGGAAGAAATTTCGGCTTTGTAAAATAGTTGATTCCTAAACAGGATCTTAGACATTTTAATGGATGCAGTCTGATAGTGACAGGCAAGATTTTATATGAAAATTTTAACAAATTTACTTTGGTTTAATTAAACAGTTTATTTAGTAACTTCTAAATAAGAGTAAATTTGACAAATTTAATTTGTATTTACCCTTATCTGAAGAAAATTTTGGTAGGGAGAGAAAGTGATTGGTAATTAGAATCATACTTCATACAATTCACATCCACTGGTAATTAAATATAACAAATTCATGTTAAGCTTCTGGAAATCAACATAAAGTAACAAGAAGATGACCAAAATGACAAAAGAGGCGGAAAAAATTGTTCAATTATCAATTTTTTCCTTTTTTTTTTTTTTTTTTTTTTTTTCCTTTTAGGTTTATGGTGATGAGTTCCAATAACATAAAAACTAAATAGTAAAATAAAACAAACAGAAGTTACATAGTTTATTAGAATTGAACGACACAACTGAAGAATTCCTCTTCTTAATTTAATTTATTCTTTGTAGATTTATTGAGGGTGGCTTCTAATATGATCTCGTAGGCATTTTGCATGCATAACTTGAATTTGTGAGGATCTATGTGCCCTTTCTCAGTTCCAAAAGCAACCCTTAGCTCTCCCATATAACTTATTATTGAAATGTTAAGGTCCTGCAAGACAAAAGGCATGTATAAAAAGCTATAAAACTTAATACAAATAAACAAATATATAACTAATTGTTAAATTTTTATTGAACCCCCAAAATGATTTATATTTGAAATAAGTTGGTATTAAAAAACAAAAAAATTAAAAGGTTTAATATGAAAAATATAAAATAATACAGTTGTAGGCCTCTTTGGGTCATGTTAGGCTAAGACGTTGTATAAAGCCCATTAAAAAGGTCTCAGGGCTGACCATGAGGAAAGCCGTACATTTATGGTCGATTTCGGGCTCAATTCAACAGGCTCTCAGATAAAATTTTTGGCCGGGTTTATGTAGATCGGCTCAATTAGATTTTGAGCCATTAGGCATTTTTATACCAATTAATTTTACTTTGTTTACAATTTTTCTTTTTTTAATTTATATTGGGATGAGGGGACGTGAATTTGATATAATTGTCCCAAAAAAAAAAAAAACAGTGAATTTTACATTGATTTTCCCTCTATTCGGTATATACTTGTTTTAATATTTTATTTGGACAAAATCAATACCAAAAACGTACCTGAGGTGTACCAATCAGCATATGATATAAGCCTTTAATTGGATAATTAGCTAATGCCATTTGTTCCACTGGACCTATCATATTTGAGATTGTCATGCTGGTATTCTTCATTGTCTTGCGAATGTATCGGGATACTGCCTATATCAATATCAATCAATGGAAGATTAATATATAGTGTATATAAAGTAATGATATGTTGGGAATATTGCACATTAAAAAAAATATATATTAATAATCTACTAAGAAACGTTACTAATCTGCAAGAAACTAAAATATTATTAATTAGTATAAAAAATTTAAAAAATAGAAACTTACATCAGCGCCTCCAAGTTTCTTCATAATGTCCAGTAACATGCTAGTGAGATAAACATCGAAAGAGTTTCTCTTCCTGGCTACTAATTTTTGAGAATAGTATACAAAGTCTAGAGGATTAGAGAGTTTTTTTAAGCTTGGTATTGGAATATGCAAGAATGTAAATCGGTTTCCCCATGGCATGTCTGCTTTATGTTTGGTCATCTCCTTAATAGATTTGTAGTCTCCAAGCATCCTTGTATTCAGCAACACAAGTGCTGTACTATGTGACTCACTGCCACTGCTAATGTTGTTTGCTTCTTGACTTATGCTTATCTCTTGCATGTAGAGTTGACTGCCCAAAAATATTATCCCCACGATCACGTCGTTTATCGTCTGCAATGGGCGTGAATAATAAAAATATTTAATTAAAACTCGAATACTAATTAATTACATGGTTAAAAAACAAAACTGTGACAATATTTATAGATTTTGCTCTCATCATATAATAATGTTATTTTGTTATACATCCAAACTTCTTTGATTTTTGGGATGGAGTATTCGAATTCTTGACCTTTGCCAAAGGAATAATGACTTTGCTAATAGGCTCATATCACAGAAAATTTCTATATCCTAACTTAAGAGTATATCGAGCAATTTTAAAATCATATTTTTGTCCCTTATTATAAACTTTATTAATCAAACAGTATATACACTTAATTACAATTTCTAAGTTTTAAAGACATTGTTAGTGTTTATGTTTGTCTTGGCGTACATATATATATATTGCTGTAATTTCTTTTATAGTTATGAAATGAGAAAATCAAATGTGATTAAGATATTTACAATATGTGAAAGAAAAGTAATTTAACCAAAGTAAAAAAGTGGTAAAGTACGTACCACTCCAAGCTTGTCCTTGATTAACTTGATTTGATCAAGAGAGAAAGCTATGGTAGTTATTATAGTTGGTTGAAATTCAAGTCCTTCATTTCCAGACCTTATTGCTGTTTGGTGATCTTCAATTAAACTGCTCTTCAAGATGCTCCAACTAAAATCTGATACAGTTTCGAAAATCGATGAGAAAAAATGAGGAATATAAGAAAATACACTCCGTTTCTCACGGTTGATCATTGATCTTGAGCTTCTGCGTGAAGGAAATGTTAAAGGAAGAGAAGGGTTTTCGGCTCGTTGTAAACAAGAAAGAAGAGCACCCATAAGGGAGTAACCATCGCCAAGTGCATGGTGAAGCTTGAATATGACACTACCAGCTGCCTTGGTAGTTGGATATTTGACAATGTGAATTTCCCATAGAGGTTTATTTTGTGAAAATCTTTCTTGTGAAATTTTTGATAGGTAGTCATCAAAGTGGTCATCATATGATTCCGGCGAAAGGCTGGATGGAAAAATGGGGGTTTTGACATGGTCTTCAAGCAATACCTCAACTCTCTTCCATCGTTTCTTTCCATTTTGGTCCTCAACCTGCGAATTTATGCAACAAAAAAAATAATAATAATAATAATTATAATAATAAAATAAATAAATAAATTGCTAACTTTCTGTTTTATATGAAAAGAGCAACATATATCCTTATGCTTTGTGTAATTTCAGTAACTATATGTATAAGCAACTATATTTAACTTAAATTGAGTAACTAATTGTAATATTTGTGCGCAAGCTCGTTGACTTAATTATGGTATGATAAATTAATAGAAGAATTTAGGTATAGTTTTAAATGTCAATTTATCTTAACAAGTGGCCTTAAAAAATAGAACTTGAATTGATACTTTGAAGAATATATATATATATATATATATATATATATATATATAATATATTAGAAAATACAATGAAAACTAGGTAAAATTCAGTCACCTACACATGTAATTTATGATTAATTATGATTCACAATGAAAAAAATAAAAGATAAAAAATAAAAAATCAAATCATCTATAAGCACATCATATATATGAAAACCATAAGATGGTGAGGGAATTATCAATTATAAATATAATCACAATACATACCTAGGCGTAACCCCAAAAAATTTAGCTGAATTTTGCTATGTTTTATATCATGATTTGATAATGGCTTGGAATTTAAAATAGAGTGCATTCGAAAGTGTATTAAGCAAGATATGATAAAAAAAAAATGAAAAATAAAATAAAAGAAAAGTAGAGAGAGAGAACCATAATGGAAGAGAAGCGTTCATTGATGGGCAGAAAAACATGGCTGATGAGTGATATAATTTGAGCATCTGTAAAGTTGATTGGAATCTCAAATTCCAGAACTGCAAGAATGGATAGTGATAAGATCGAGCTGTTGAAGTATTGTGCATTAGGGCTTACTGGTTCCCCTGTTTCTCCAAACTCCATATTTTTTTGGATGTTGATTAATTTCATGCCCTTGATGTTGCTAGCCTTGGATATGCTATAACTTAATTCATTTCATTTTCTATCTCTGTCTCTGTGTGTGTGTGTGTGTGTGTGTGTGTGACAACAACTGAATTCAATACTGCACATGCATAGAAAAGTTATTTTCAATCTTCATATCTATCAAGATCAACACAACAATAAATGAAAAAGGAAATGAGGGTCTTTTTTTTTTTTTTAAATAATTTTTCAAACAGTTATGTATGTGCGTAGTGTGCACTCGGGCTTACTGGCTCCCCTGTTTCTCCATGCCCCATATATTTTTTTGGGTTTTGTCAATTTCATGCCCTTCATGCTGCTAGCCTTGGATATGCTATTACCTAATTCATTTCATTTTTTATCTATTATATACATAGACAATTATTTAATATATATATATATATATATAATGATACTAACATACGATCTATCTATATGTGGATATGCTTGAAAAAAAATATATATTAATTTTGTTTCATATGTGCAACACCAAAACCAATATTTTTTTCTAAAAAAAGATCAATTTTAATATATATATATATATATAACATGCATGAATTAATGTATGTACGTATGCATACAGCCTAGCACTAGTACTAGCTGACAAAAAAGTTATTGTCGATCTTGACAGCGTGATCAATGCAACCAACAATAAATGAAGAAGGAAATGAGTTTCTTTTTTTCTTTTTCTTTTTTTTTGGGTCTTCCAAGCAGTTATGTATGTGATTAATTGGTCACCTAGATCCAACGGTCACCTACATCCAACGACTACATTGGATAAGTTCATAATTGACTCTAGGTGAAATGCCTTCATATAGTGGTTAAAAAGTTAGGTCACCTAGAAATAAGTCTCAATATATATACACCCTATAATAGCCCTTCTAATTATACACTACTTATTGATTTATTTGCTTACTTTTCTTGGTTCATTCGAGGACTATTTAAGTGAGAAAATCACTATTTCTTTAGACAAAGGTTTCAAGTTCAATATTCACCCTCAATATTAAAAATAAAAAAATAAAAAAAGATGAACCGGAACAAGATTGAAATAAAGAATATGATATGTAATTTTTGAAAAAAAAAAAAAAAGGATAGATCCTCAAAAATATAAAATATATCCCTTAATTTGATGATGTATAGTAAATAATGCAGATTGAATATTAAGGCCTTTGGTACGATGGAAGAGTGGAAGGTAAAAAAAGATGATTGAAAAATTGAGAGATATGAGATAATTTTTGTTTGGTTAGAATGAAAAAAGAATAGAAAAATAGAGAAATACATTTCTATCTAGAACAAATCCTTTAAAATGTTACTTTCCAAAAATCAGTCCGTTATGACTTGACTTTAGTCAAAATTGGGCCTCCAAAGCATCACATATCACCTTGCTAAAGGTTCAAATTTGATCTTTAGAATCAACATGGTAGGGTTGAAATATATGCAGATTCAAGTCAAGGTAGATGTTCCAAACCGTTGATGACAGGTTTCTTCCATAGATTAGGGGCCGCCCCAGTATGGATAACTTTCGCATATGAACGTCTTGCGGAGTTTTGTTATGGATGTGGGAGAGTTGGTCATGGTAAAAGCTCATGTCCCACAACATGTGCAAACAATGAAATGCACGTTTCCAAGTATGGACCATGGCTGCATTCTGAAGCAGATACGTACATGGTAGTGACAGAAGGAAGTTTCCTTAGACGAGTCGAAATTCCAAGGGGAGAGATTTTCGACACTTTCACCCTAGATGTAGAATGGAACCCCCAAGTAGCCATTCGAGACCTTGAATTCCAAATTTTCTCAAATTGGGTCCAAATTCATGACAATTGAGAATGCCATCAAAATAGGGAGCTTATTTAAAGAGGTTTTACAGTGTGAATTATTGTCTAGAACCAATATTATTGGAAGAAAATATATGAGACTTCAAGTAAAGGTAGATATGAGAAAACATTTCCTAGCAGAGTTTGTTAATAGACTGGAGGGTAATAAAGTCTAGATACAATTTATGAAAGATTGGTGAACTTGTGAGTTATTATGTCATATGCGGAATGCTTGTTTGGCTCCAATAAAAGCCTTCCAATCTAAGGAGGAGGAATTCTATGGACCCTAATTTAAAGCCAAAGTTAATTTTTTCATGGTGGCTAGTGAAAGCCATTTTCTTAGGCGAGTTGAAATTTCCAAAGGATGTCTTTCTGATACTTTTAAGAATGATATAAATTTGGACACTAAGAATGATGAAGGATCTCAAGAGAGTCAAAATAATGTAGATGAAGGCTTCAAGGAAGAGGAAGGCAAGTTAGACAAATCTGACATCGGAGAGAATGATTGAAAGACCGAGTCAACTCAAGATTGAGTTGCTAGAATGGCTCTTAAAATTAGTAAAACATTAGGTTGTGTAAAGAATATAGGCTCAATGGATGGTGGACACATTAGGGGTGTAGGAGATAGTGTGGCAGATTTGGATAACTAAGGTACTATTTCAAAATCAAACCTCTCATAGTGTACAAAGAGAGATTCTTTTAAATTGATGGGACCATTTAAAGTGTTAGCAGCAAGCTTTAAAAAAAATATGCTGGGTCGTTTGAATTGTTATGAGATGATCTCAAAATTGTGATCCTTAAGCGTGAAGCTAAGGTCATTGGGCTTGAATCCTCCACTACGATTTGGAATAGAAATGCGGCCATTAATTTAAAAGATATAGGATAATATGAACCCAAAGTAGTTTTTAGGGTTGAAAATGTTATGGGCCCATTCTTTGCTAATAGCTAGGAATTTTTCTTTTGCTCAATCAAAGATTTTGAAGGAGGGTAAGGAAAGAGAAAATTCTAATGCTATGCAAGATTGTTCGAATTTGGATTAAGAATTTGTCAAAGGGAAGGACCGATGGGGATCTAATTATTCATGCAATTGTTGTTAATAAAAAATATGAACTATTTAAGGACGCTTCAATGACTAAGGAGACACGCTTTATCATGCTCCCCAACTCGCCTTGAAAATGATCTCTTGGAATTATTGAAGGCTGGGGAGACCCTCAACAATTCGAAGCCTTTGAAGGTTAGTTAGAAAGTCTTCCCCTTCGGTTTTGTTTCTATGTGACATAAAGTAGACTAGAAAGTAGATGGCTCATATTGGTAGTCTCTTAGATTTTGATTGTTTTTGTTAAAGCTTTCAATGGTTGTAGTGGTTAGATTTATTTTTGTCCATTGATATGGGTTGGAGTGTTGTACACAGATCACACAGAATTTTGGGTATCTTTGCTAATTCAAAAGATGGTATTCTCTAGAATTGTTGGTTTTGTTATAGTCCTGCAAAGAAAGCTAAATGTTGTCTTTTCTGGTTTGATTTATATTTAGTTATTAGCAATGGTTGCTCTTATTAAAACTATATAGGAGATTTTAATGAGTTGGTTGATTAATTGGATAAAAAAGGATAAAGAGTTATTACTCATAGATCTAATCGTCATCTGAGGGACTTCTTGTTCAATTCAAAAACGCTGAACTTAGGTTTCTATGGTAATACTTTTATATGGTGTAATCAAGAAAATGTTAGATTGTGTTACTGTGAATCTTAACTAGAGAGTTTTATTTCCGTAAGCCAAAGTTAGCCATCTCACAGCCTTGTGCTCTAATCACTCTCCAATTCAACTTAGCTTAAATTTGGACCACCGCTTCCTAAACCTTTCAAGTTCCTTGAGGCTTGGATAAGAGACCCAACTTGTGAGGCTATTGTTAAACTTGGAATAAAAGTAGCTTGGTTGAAGGCACAAGGTTATTGCTCAATATTGAACTCAAAAGAACAATACAGATGCTTAGACTTTGGAATAATAAGAGTTCTTTAGTCTATGAGTTGATTTTCATTTCTTTGTAGCCTGTCTCCTTTGGAAAAAGTTCTAATCAAGGAGCAGATCATCTAGAAAGATTTTATGGAGTGGTAACTGAGGTAGGAGATGTTATAAAGGCAAAAATCTTGGAGTTATGGCTTGTTCATGGATACCATAATTCAAAACATTTCCATGCCATTAGTGCTGCAAACAGAAAAAAGATTTTGTCGCTTCTATTCAAATTAATGAGATAAGATGGTTGGAAAGTAGAGAGGATATTAGCAATTTCCTTCTTAAGAGTTTTTTCCAAGTTGCTCAAAACAAATGCTCTAACTCATTGTCACAGTTTGTATGAGTTGATCTAGCCTTCTGTTTTGATGAGGAAAAATGAAGATATTTGTATTATGGCCCTACCTTATGATATTGTTAAGGTTATTAAAAGTATGAATCCCTTAAAAGTTCTAAGCCCCACGGTATGTTGTCTTTGATCTATCAAACATTTTGGAATATAATGCGTGAAGAAAGTTCAAAACACTTTCAAGATAAAGAAAGTTCGAAAGGCTATTAATGAGACTTTTACTGATTGATAGAAGAGAATTCAATTGTGTTAAATGAAATTGTCCATCAAATGAGGAGGAAAAAAGGTCATATGACTGCGTTGATTAGAATGTCCTTTCAAATATCTTTTTACATTATCTCTTCTCAACTAAGGTGGTAAGTCTGACTTTGGAACGTATCTTTATGGAGTCCTCTTCGATCCTTCTAAACGAAAGTATTTGTGGTAAATTTAGTATGGAAAGGGGGTTTTTCCAAGGAAGCCCTTTATCCCCTATTCTTTATTTATTTATTTATTTTTTAAACTGCTTTTTAGGATGCTTACTACTAGAGTTGGATAGAAATATCAAAGGAATAAAGATAAGGCATACAAGTCCAACTTTCTTGCATTTGTTTTTTTGTTGTTGATGAATTGATGCTCTTTTGTAGAGTTGACTTAGGGAATGTGAGATTTTTGGTCTATTGTCTTTCCAATTATTTCAAGTGGATGAAGGGATTATTAAAAGATGAAATTAGTAGTTTGCTTAACATAAAGGAATTTCCAAAGGTGCTAAGTACTTAGGAAATCCACTCTTTATGGGCCAAAACAAAAATGGTGCCTTTGAGGATCTACATAATAGAGTTAAGACAAGATTTTAGGGTTGGCATTTGAAACTTCTTTGTCAGGACCCGTCCAGAATTCCTCATCCGGAACCCTAGACAGCCCTGATCCCAGGGAAATACCACCGAACCTTCCAACGGAAAATCCGGCAGCACCTCCCCTAAGGGATTTACTTACCACAAAATTTCCTGCACTGAAAACACACTTCTATAATTGTTCCCTTATTCCTCCCACAGTACTACGAACTGGTTCCACAAATTTCAGCACTCCAAAATAAAAATACAGTAATCCAGTGCAGTACAAATACATAAGTGTCCCATACAGTATACAGAGCTTTATGAAGTACTACAAAATACAGAATACAGTAAAGGTGAAAGAAATAGTACAACTGCAGTAAAAGAAGAACAAGGTACTGCACGAACAAATACAGCGAGGAAGATCGAGTCCGCTCCGAGTGAACACTGACAACCTGGTACCTAGAGGAACGGAATTTAAGAGTGTGAGATGCTAATCATCTCAGTGAGCGACCCTACTACTCTACACTATCATACCACGGTAATAGGTATATAAATAATAATTAGTTGGAAATAATAATTTCTCTCAAAACCCTTACAATTCTCTCAGTTGGAAAGGTTCCCCTTTTAAAACATTTTCACAAAACCCTTTATTCATATTTCCCGAAAACCAAGACATCAATTAAATACCAGAAGCGGTAACAATTATATTTTTCATTAACATTTTATTTTTAAAACACAGTTCTGAAAATCATTTGATGCACCCACTATATACCAGTGGCGCCAACAGTACCCAGCGTCCCAAGGTACCGCCAGACAGGAGGTTATAGAAAGAAACCGGCATACGGTCGCGTGGCGTCCCACTGCGCCGCTGCTAACCTGGTGTCCCGGCCAAAGGGGGGTGGCCGCCCTCTCCGATGGCATCCACAGGACACCCTCATAATATCAACCGCGCGCTACTCACACCCACCTGCGCGCTAATCACAACCGTGTGCACACTAACCATATCACATATACCATATCACATAATCAGAACACCAGTACGTGCACGGTGCATCTAAAAATTATAAAATCCATAAATTTAAATCATAAAACAAATTTCACATTTTTCATAAACATAGCGGGCATAATCCATCCGCTTGAACCGGGAATTTTCCCACAATTTCTTTGTAATCAATGCCATAAATTCCATGATTTTCAAATCCACCAACTTTCAAATCCATCAATTCAAATATCCACATTTTCCCAATAGCATAAATAATGCTCAAAATCTCATAATCAAATCTCATAATATTTTATGGGCATATTTCATAAAAATTGAAATCACCAACATAACCAAATATTTTCCTTGAAATATTTGAAAATCAAATCGTGCCCAATTTACCATTAAAACCACACCAATTTCAAAATCCTCAAAACCATAAAATAATTCCACATGGCATAAATTGGTGAAATACACATTTTCTTAAATCCAATAAATTCATAAATAATTCCACAATAAATCCAATAAATATTTGGCACATAGAAATTAAATTCCAAATATTTAATTCACACATAATATATTCATCAATTAAATTCCCCAAAATTAATTTGAAGGTGGGTCACTCACCTGGAGCACGCAATTAACCCATGATCCACTACGGGATCAATTCTACGACTCACCGGTGCTCCTAGAACAAAATTCACAAACAGTCAAATAAATTAATATTTTATTCGGGTAAATAATACCCGGTACCCGGGGGGTCAAAACACAAACGATAACTAAAATTTACGAATCATATACCGAATCGAAGCTCGAGTGATGCTAATCACAGATCCGGTCTTAATTTTCGATGATCGTACCCGACGGGGTTTGAATTTTATCGGGAAGCTTTTCGGGTTTCGGCTCCGCAATTCTCCCAAACCGTCGCGAATTGGTGGAAACGGAAGTCGGATTTGGGTTCAGGAGGTCGAACACTGCAGACTGGAGCTGGCCGGAAATTTTCGGGTACTCGCCGGAACAGTAATTTCCGGCGGGCCGCCACGTCACCGGCAACCGTCGCCGGAACAGTAATTTCCGACGGTGGCCGTTTGCTGTGAAATTTTGCAGATTTGTAGATCGTGAGGAGAGCAATCCAACGGGACCGACGGTGAGCAAAACGGAGGTCGGACGGCGGAGAAATCACCGTTTGAAGATTTTCGACCCCTCGCCGGAAAACGCTCCGATCCCGGCGCGTCGGTGGTCCGATGGCCGTGATTTTTGGTGGGTAGGCCGGATTTGAGGAGAGGATGCTGGGTGTATGGCGCGTGTACTGTATATCGGCCGGAATAGTGCCGATTCGCGGTGGCCGGCGGTGGAGGGGAAAAATCGCCGCCAAACTTCGGACGTCCGATCCGGGCGCGTCCGGCGGCCGTTCGCCGTGAAATTTGGAGGTTTTGCCGGAAATGAGGTGGGCAATCTGGCTGGCCGGCGCGTGTACAGTAACTAGGCCGGAAAAACGTGAAAATGGCCGGCGGCCGGCGGGTCCTCTCTCTCTCTTTCTCTCTCCTCTCTCTCTTTCTCTCTCCTCTCTCTCTTTCTCTCTCTTCTCTCTCTTTCTCTCTCTTCCCCGAGAGTTTTTCAAAATTAAAACCCTGCGTGACACTGTTCATGCCACGTGGTCCACTCAGAAGCTGACACGTGGCATTTCACTGTTCACGACCCAAAAACATTAAAATAATACGGTATCCGGTAAACTTCAAACGTCCATAACTTTTTAACCGGATGTCCGTTTTGAGCGTGCCGCTAGTCTGTGAACTCGTATCGACGAGCACTTCACAACCATGCATGAGTCAAAGCTCAATTCCCCATAAACAAAAAGTCAACTCCGGCACCCCTTGGACAGTTTGGACCGCAACTTGTTTCGTCCATAACTTTCAAACCGTAGCTCCGTTTTCGACGTGCTACCAGTCTACGAACTCGTGGCATCGTGCACTTCGCCACGGTGCCCTAGTCATCTCGAAATTCCCACCGAGTCAAAAAGTCAACTTTTGACCCCTTTGGTCAACGGTCAACAGTCAACCTCGGTCAACGTGCACGGATTCCGGTGCGATTTGGGACGGGGTGTTACATCTTTCCCAAACAAAAAGGGTAACTTTGAGCAAATTTGTGGTTGTGACCATACCATTATATACCATGTCCTCTAATAAGCTTCCAAAAGGATAATGCCAAAGAATCAGAAGAATTGCCAAGGCGTTTCTTTGGAAAAGGGGAGTCAAAGAGAAACACACGCATGTAGCAGCATGGAAAAGAGTGTGCAAATATTTCCCTTCATTATCTTTCTTGAAATGTATGAAAAAGGAAAAGTTGTTTGTGGTATTGGAATGGTATTTTAGCAACTCACAAATCTATTTGCAAAGGTTTGTGTTACCTGATTGAAATGGGAGACTCGATTAGCATTTGAAAAGACCTATGGGTTCCTAACAACATAGGATTTAAGCCTTTAACAAAGTATGAAGATGGGTTGAGTTGCATGGAATTGTGGATTCATTAAAGCTTGCAAATTGATTCTAGAATGAGTTTTTTCATCTATTTTTGATGAAAATATGTTTAATAATGTTTTGAAAATTTTCTAGGCCTCTACTTCCCTAGATGATAAGCTTGTTTGGCTGGAAAGCAAGGACGACAAGTTTAATGTGAAATCAATATATATTCTTAAAAATAAGGAAAGTTTGGAATCCATGGAGTGGTTGGCTATAGTATAGTGCCTTACATGAAAGGCTTAAGTTCTTTATTTGAAAGCATATCAATTATGGCATCGCTCTAAGGGATAAGTTGGTGGCGAGGGATGTTGTTATTATAGAGCAAAATTTTCCTCATAGGTGTAAGAAGTTAGAAATGAGTTTCATTTGTTTTTGTTTTGCTCTTTAGCTAGAGCTTTAAGGTTCTTTTCACCTTGGTATGTTGGATGGCTTGACCTTAGTAGTATTATTTTTGTGGTTTCAAAGGATAAATCTTTCAAACGAAGTCTTTGATCTTTTTCGTAGAGGGGATCCTAGTGAGACCATAGTTTTCTTCTTCAGTGACACAAGAAAGCCCCAACCCTTCCAAGCCTATATGAATTTAGAGGTAGTCAAAAGAAAATAGATCTTTGACTTGTGTCATAAAATAATTCTCATTTGCTTTCTTGTCATACAACTATTCATTCTCTTTTTGGACAACAAATACTTTATTCCTTCTTCTCCTAAGGAAGGTACTTATAGGACAAAACTTAGTATTTTTATTTCCTTCTTTCAACGAAATTTCTCAGGATATTTAAAAACTTTCTTATTCCACTTCCAAAGGGCACAAAACATCTTAAATAAGCTTCACCTTCAATTATAAGATTCCATTCCCATTTTGTAGTTTGCATTCCACACCTTTTTTAGTGGGTTGTGTTGTAGAAAATCTTTTCTCTCATGCTCACACATCTGGGGCCACACAAACATGGTTTTGTACAATGAAAAGTCATATGGCCTTTTGAGCCATCCTTTATCACTTTTTTAGTAAAAAGTAATTTTGGATGAACTTTAATATTTAATTTAGTGAATATTTCATTCCGTTGACATTAGGACAAATATAAAAACATCCTTCAGGTTTTTAATAGTATCATCCACACTCCCTAAAGAAATCTAACTTACCCTTATACCCTTGCTTAAGTTGAATTAATTATAAAATTCCTTTTATTTCTTTATTTTGCAATATTTAAAGACTTCAAAGTTTTTTTTTATATATTTTTAATTAAATTTTATTTAAATTATGTGATAATTTTTTCATTTTTATGGAAAAAACTATATAATAATTTTAATTGCATAAGCCTTTTTTTTTAAGTTATATATTTGATAAATATATTTGAAAGTTTATAATATATCGAGTTGAATATATTTGAAAGATTATAAGACATTTTAATGCATTTAGTAAAATATATTTGACAAATTATTACTTGGTTGGAAAAACTTATTAAAATCACCACATAGTTATTTATTTATTTATTTAAACTTAGAATTTATCACTTAATTTAAATAAAATTAATTAAAATGTATATTAACAAAAACTTTCAATATAATAAAGCTTTATATAATATTCTTAATACCTAAAATACTCATAATTCATAAAGTCTTAACTAAGCAAAAAAAGAAAACACTTTTTTTTTTCCATAAATCATTTACAAATAAAATACCATTTTACAAAAATTCTTCACAATGCTTTTGGACGAAACTAATACTCATGAAAATTCCACAAAATTTTCATTCCGATAAGAAAAATTTTGGATAATGAAAAGATGTTTTCATTGAAGTGTTCAGTTTGAAAATCATTAACGTCTCTAAAGATATTCGGTTATATACTTCTGAACATATTTGAGATATTTAGTCATATTTCTTTAAATATATTTGAGATATTTGTATCTGAAGATGTTTAATCGCATACTTCTGAATACATTTGAAATGTTCAGTCATATATTTTTAAATATATTTGAGATATTCATATCTAAAAACGTTCAATTGCATACTTCTAAATTATTTAAGATGTTCAATCACATTTTTTTGAACACATTTGAAATATTTAATCTATTACTTATGCACACAGATATGTTTAATTAATAAATATTTTTAATAATAATTTTTAATGAGGATAAAATTATAAATGTATAATGTAACTGTATAAAGTTCATTTGATAATACAACTAGAACTTTTTTTTTAATCATAATTAATATATCATGTGCCACTGGTGATCGACTAGAAAATCTGTAATATTTCCAATATATATACATTCTATTGGTGGGAGGGTGAGAGTACCTCCTAGGAGTAGGTAGCTTTTCCATTATCAACATGATTTCAAAATTGTATATTTAAAAAGTTTATTTTTAGGTGTGGTTCTTATATGATTAAAAGGTTTCTGAAAACCCAAAAAAAAAAAAAAAAAAGGTCATCTATCAATATTTTTTTCTCCAATTTCCTCTTTTACCTATGAATGACTTTTTTTTTTTTTGAAGTTTTTTTCACAATTTTAAAAGAACTTTATATAATATTGTTATTTACATACTACCATTTAAATATAAAAAAATATATAAAATAATTTTATATAATATTTTTAATATTTAAAATATTCACAATTTATAGAATTTTAACTAAGCCAAAAAATGCGGTTTTGTTTTTTCTACAAATCGCTTACAAATCAAACATCACTCCATAAAAATTCTTCACAATAAATTTAGACGAAACTAATAGTGAAAATTCTATAAAATTTTCTTTTCAACTAAAATACTATTGGACAATGGAAAAATATATTCATTGGAATGTTCTGTAAAGATGTTCGATCATATATTTCTGAACACATTTGAAATGTTCAATCATATACTTTTGTAACATATTTGAAATGTTCGTCTCTGAATGCGTTCAGGCGCATATTTTTAAATGCATTTAATATGTTCAATTATATATTTGTAAACATATCAGAAATATTCATATCTAAAAATATTTGATTGCATGTTTATATTTAATATGTTAAATCATATATTTCTGAGCACATTTGAATATGTAATCCAATACTTCTGAGTACAAATATGTTTAATTGGTCAATATCTTTAATAATAATTTTAAATAAAGTAAAACTCTAAATTTATAATGGAACTGTATAAAATTCATTTGGTAGTATAACTAAATTTTTTTTTTTTCTGGTTTGCTTACCACCATATTTATATGTGTACCATATTTATTCTAGAAATATTTTTTTAATATACTAATCAAGAACATTTATTTTATCTATCAACATATTTTTTTAATCTACTACCACATCTATATACCTACTATACTTTTATTCTACAAAAAAAATTTTAATCTACCAATTTACAATCATTTATTTTGTATGTTTGCATTTTTTTCATCTACCATCCTTCTTTTTATCTACCAAACTTTTATTTACTATCATATTTCAGCTACATTTGGTCCATCAAAAAAAATAGAAAAAGCTTTTATAGGGAGGCAAGAAAAGTATAAACAGTAGCAAAAGTTGCCAGAAAGGTGTATCAGATTGGATCCCACTCAATTTTTAGTTTTGTCAACTAAAAAATATTTAAAAAATTAAAAATCATATTAATAAATGATATGAACCCACAAATTTATTATAGAATCCGCTACTGAAATTCATCTATTTTTGTGCCAAATTGGCAAAATTTACAATGTGTTATTGGAGGAGTACAAAACTTCATCTACCCTATATATCAGTAATATGCCATAGGAGTTTTTCTAAAATCCCATTTATTGTGAAGGTGAAAGTACATCCTCTTAGAGAAGGTACATTTTTCTTTTTCCCCTTCTTTTCCTGAATAGGAGTATGACAGTTCAGGATCGATTAATTGAGCCAATAATTTTTATTTTTATTTTTAATACTTTGAGTTAGAATCCCTTACCACACATATTATTGGCATTAAAAAGTTTCTTAAAAATATTATCATATCCTTTTTAGCTGGTTTAAAATATATTATATATCAAAACGTTTCTTCTAATAAACATATCGTAAAAAATAATTAAATAAAAAGGTTTTTTTTTTTTTTTCCTTTTAAGACAAATAAAATTTTTTAAATAAAAATATATTTTTTTTAAATAAAATTAATTTAGTTCATAAACTTTTCATCTATATAAATATAAAGCTACGGATTCGACAAATCAAAACATAAAGAATTGTAAATGACAAAATGTTTTTTTGTTTTTTTTTTTTTTTTTAATTTTATGGATAGGTCACTGAAGGCTATTGATTCTTTTTTTGGGTTGAAAAGAAGCAATGAAATCCAAAAGACATTAAACAAATGCAATTATTGTCTTTTGCAATTATTGCCCTTTTTATTTTATTTTATTTTTTTGGGTGAAAACAACTGCAATTATTGTGGACAGTGCCGAGATGATATGATATGATATGTAGGGAACAGCTGCAATTATTGTCCTCTTTTTGAGCATTTTTTTTTTGTTTTTTTTTTGGGTGAAAACAATTGCAATTATTGTCGACAGTGACAAGGCATGATAAAATCATGGGTCCCATGCAATTTTCACCCTATCAAGAAAAAATTCAAGGACCACATGCTTGGAAAAAAAAAAAAAATCATATGATTTTATATAATTTATTTTTACATGATTTTTTTATTATAAAATTTGAATATATAATAAATTTAATTGATATAATTTTATCAGAAAGCAACTGATTTTATTTCCATATGCTTTTACACAGTTTTTTAATTAAAATTTCGCAAAGTGATTCTTGTATGATTAGAGGTGTGATTCTTGAATGATTAAAAAGTTTCTGAAAAAACAAAAAAGTTATCTATCAATATCTTTTTCCCAATTTCCTATTTCACCTATCAATGGGTGATATATAGCATTGATGGAATCAGGAACCACCATCATCCTATCGAGAAAAAGTTAAAGGATCACCATCTGCTCAGTTTTTCCATGGGTCCCGCTTGGCACTTATCCAGTGTTTTGAAAAAGTTTACAACGGTAATAACAGGTCGGGCCTATGGCCTAGCAACAATTTTTTTTTTTTTTTAATTTTAAATTTTGATTTTTGTAATTAGCCTTTTAAATTATAATATCAATTTATTTATTGAATAATTCTCAATTTTTGGTTTTTCCACGACAACCAAGAATTTAGTTGATCATATATAATTAAAAAGTAATTTAAAAAATGCAAAATTATTGCTTTAAAATATATTTTTTTAAAATCTAGAAAATGAAGCTTTTAATAGATTTTTGTTTGTCCTTATTTTTATTTAATTTATGTACTTTTTTGCTTCCTAATCCATTAATGATAGCTATTTGACCACCTAGAGCCAAATTGGTACTCCTACTTTCAAAATATTTCATAAATTTGTCCCCATCAAAATTGTATAAACATGCATAAACCAATGATGATTGAAAGGGAAGGGGAGGGGATTTGACATTATCTAAGGAGGAGCATTAAAGACACCTTACCTTCTGCAAAAACAATCTCATGCATGATTTCTCTGGTTTTGTATGCCCCATTATATATATATATATATATATATATATATATATATATATATATATATATATATATTGATTAAAAGAAAAAGAAAAAGTATAAATTATTTTTTCCCTGAAAAATAAGTCACATAAATATTTTTATTAATCAAAGGCAAGTTATCCCAATTTAATTCCATTTTAAATTATAAATTGGGTTTTAATTAAATGGTTATGTGTGTGTGTATATATATATATATATATATATATGTAGATTTTAAATTCATATTCAGTTGAAGTCTCACAAACCCAATTAACGAGACAAGTTGATCTTGGGTTCTTAAAAGAATGTCTTTGTAGGAATAGTTCAATGCTGATCAATGATATTTTTCTTCAACAATAATCCTAAATTCCTACCCTTCAATATCACTTAGGAAAATAATAATAATAATAATAATAATCAATGCAAACGGTCGATCATGTTACCCATCAATACCATTTAGGTGTTTTTAATTTTTCAAAATTTTGACACATAAAAAAAGGACTCTTTCACAAAAATATTAAAAGAGGTTGAAAAAAAATCATAATAATTAAAAAAGAAACTATGAAAGAGAACGTTTTAATGTTCATATTTCTCTTCCTTTAATTTACCAATAAAAGTTTTTAAATTTGCAATGCAATACCCAAAAAAAAAAAAAAAAAAAAAAAAGAAGAAGAAGAAAATGATTTATCGGATTGGTTATCAGGAGTTGAAGGGGAATGAGATGAAATTTTGAAGGTTGATTGGGTAAACAGGTATCAGATTAAACAACGAAATGGTTCTTTACTATTGGGTTTTTTTTTTTTTTTTTTTTTTTCATCAAACGGTTAACAGCAGTTTCAGTGATGGCCTTTTAAAACAGGAGCACTGTAGACTCTTCCATTTACTTTGCCAAAGGATGAAAATGATTGATGTTGATTTTAAAATAGTCTAATAAATGAAAATAGATAGAAAAATTATTGCATCGAACAAAATATTAAATTGGGAAAAAATTATTTTTAGTTGGTAAACATTAAAAAAATAGAAGAGTAAATTGGGGTAAAAAACTAAACATAGAAGAACTTTTACATGGCAAAATAGGGAAAAAATAAATAAATAAATAAATAAAAAACTCCAAACAGTTAATCTAGGAAAAATTTTAAGTGGAAGAATTTTTAAGTGGAAAAATAGAAAACAAACATTAAATGTAAAAATAAAATAAAATAAAATTGCTTTGGCTATTTTAAATTCCGCACGAATCTTGTAAAAAATTTTAATGAAAAAGCTATAAAAATGTAAGTGATCATAAGACCATGTTGTTTTTATTTTATTTTTATGGTAAAATCGTGGGTGACGCGTATTGATTTGGTTGATTCGCGGATAGAGAGGCAGCAGCTAAATCCTCACTGAAGGAGGCTGGGAAAGCAACTATGCTCTCAGCCATGTTGGGGGCCCTTGTGCGCTTAATAGGCCAAATTTGCCTCAAAAAAGAAGAAAACAAAATGGTTGATCTGGTGGCTCCCATGTAATCTAGCACGATCAAATGCTATGATGCATCATCCAATTAGGTTCAAGCATCTGTCAAACATATCAACAAATCAATATTAAAATGGATGTGAAAATTGAAAAATGTTATTTGGTTTACAAAGACATTAAAAACTTAAATATTTACCCGCAAGAAACCAAACAAATAGGATAAATAAGATAGCTTTAGTGGTTGAATATTTAATAAAAAAATAATTTGAATCGTGGGATGAAATTTGAGATAATTTATAATATTTTTTAAAAAAATGAAAAATTTTGTTCTATCATATTGGACTGTCACGCATCGGTACCCAATTATAAGTGCTGTCAAGAAACTTGTGAGAAGCTCCTCAAATATCTTTTCACTCAGAAAGAGATAGTAAAAAGAACAAAGATCAAAGAAAATGGCAGGGAAAGAAGAGGAGGAATTAGCATTTCAAGTCCAGTTAGAGATTTTGAATTACGTTACATCAGGAGTAGTGTCTTGGCTACTGAAATGTGTTGTGGATCTTCGCATAGCTGACATTATACACGCCCACGGTGGCCCGATGACATTGTCGGAAATAGCTTCCAAAATTTCCGACGCACCGTGTCCTCGTATCCAATGCCTCGAACGAGTTATGAGACTGCTGGTCCACAAAAACATCTTCGCCGCACATCGTCCATCGGACGGTGCAGGAGAAACTCTGTACGGCCTCACGGATCTGTCCAAATGGATATTGCAGGATTCCAAGCCAAATTTCGTGAAGTTCCTGGAATTTTTAAACCATCCAGACTTCATGAGACCATGGCAGTACCTAAGCCAATTTCTCAGGGGCGGTGATACATGTACTATCCAGGCCTTTGGTTGCACAATGTGGGAATTTGCAGCAGACAAGCCTGAGCTCGACCAGTTACTAACTGATTGCATGGAGGGCACCGTGGATACCTATACCAAAGCATTTATAGACGCGTATAAAGAAGATGGTGGGCTGAATGACATTGGAACGTTGGTTGATGTGGGTGGTCGGACAGGGAAAGACATTTATGAGATCGTGAAAGCTTTCCCACACATCAAAGGGATCAACTTTGATCTGCCCCGTGTCATTGCCCTTGCACCCACCTATGAAGGTGTTACAAATGTTCCTGGGGATATGTTTGACTCTATTCCTAGTGGAGATGCTCTTTTGTTCAAGGTAATAATAATATATATATATATATATATATATATAATTTGTTTGGTTAATATTAATTTATAGTTGTTCTAATTTTTATTTTATTTCATTGTTTTTCGGAGGAAAAAAAAAAAAACCAAAAAAAAGAATTTCGTTCTTCTTATGCTATGCTATGCAATTTTTTTTTTTTTTTTTTTTTTTGGGTAAGAACTTGTTTGCATTTTTTGGCAATATGTATTTTAACTTGCACCAAAAGGAGGAAGAACACAAATATATATATATATATATATATATATACCAACATCAACTGCCTAGCCATCTTCTTAATTATCACCAAATTTGACTTGCCAAAGTCACTAGCACATTCAAATAGGCAATACAGCTACATTGGAGAATATTTACCTAGAATCCGAAAAGCTTAATTTGCAGATAGGCCAAAAGCACTTTCTAAACTACTTTTTGGCAAAAACAATTTCAAAACGATTTTTCAATGATTTATTGTTTCATAGAATTTATATATTTGATCATACCAATTAGATATTTGAAAAATGATATTTGAATACCAACCCAAAAGTGCAAGATTGATAAGTGTAATTAATATTTTTAAAACTTATTTATTTTGGGTGTTCATAATGTCTGAGAGTTGATAGAAAATTTGAGATTTTAAAAGTGAAACTAAAGAAGGTTTTTAATGTTTAATATATATGTCCTTTATAATAATTACTACAAAGATATTCAACATTTGATATAATATTACAATGCAGACTACACTGGCTGATCATCCTGATGACATAATAGTGAAACTTTTGAAAAGTTGTCGTAAAGCGATACCTGAGAAAAATGGAAAAGTTATTATTATGGATATTGTTGCTGAAGAGGGAAAAAATCACGTACTTGAGGAAGCACAGATGGTATCAGATATGACAATGTTGGTGTGCACAGCTGGTGGAAGGGGAAAAACAGAGATGGAATGGAAGAAGGTGTTCAATGAAGCAGGTTTCCCTCGTTACAAAGTCATGAAAATTTGTGCCTTGCCTATCATTATTGAGGTCTATCCTAACTAGTTGATCCACAATATCCATAATATTATTGAAGTCTATTGTATAATAATGATGTGCAATGTCAACGTAACTTGGCATTATCTATCGCGTTTAGGCACATTTTGTGTGTGTGGTATGCTATTGTTAAAATAAAATTGTATCCTCCTTCTAGAATTTGGAATAATGGAAAATAACTCTTTTAGGTTTGGAAAATGAGTAAAACCTTCTTTGTTATCCAATTTCTTCCAAAAAGTTGCATTTGAAAATGTCATGGATTTATCATAATGTCCTCATTTTTGTTATTTTATTGGAAAAAGTAATTTCTCTAATTGATTGTAATAAAAAAACAAGTTGAAACATTATAATATTTTTTGAAAAATCCATGTGGGACTCACATAATAATAATAATAGTATAAATTTTAAAAAAATATATTTTAAAAAATTAATTATTTTTTAATTTTTCATATAATGTAGTTTATATTAAAATAATACCCATTCACAGCACTATAAATATCTTAGCAAAAGCCTTAGGAAAAAAGTAAGTAAATAAATATTTAATAAAGATTATAAACAATTTAAAGAGAGATTTGATAAATATTCTCTCTCTCTCTCTCTCTCTCTCTCTCTCTCTCTCTCTCTCTCTCTCTCTCTCTCTCTCTCTCTAAGACTCCATGAAAGACATCTAAGTGGATTAAATAATTTAGAATCTTTGGATTTCTTATATATCTTAAAATTACATGATTTTTTTTTTCAAATCAAATAACTTAAGCAAATATTTTTAGGTTATAAATTAATCAAAAAATTCCAAATTTCTAAAAATTTTTATAATAAATTATAGTTTATTTGATTTTGCAAAGGATGTGTAGGCAGCTTAGTCTACAATTAAATGTATTTTAAAATTTCAAAATCATTTTCAATGAACTATAGGCAACTTATTCTACAAAAAAAATACGAAAGCAACCTAATCTAACTCTGGGTGCAATTCAAATTTCAAATCAAATCCAAATTTTATAAATTTTCTCAACAAACAACAAAATCTTCCTAAGAGCTACCATAACTTGATTTTTAAAAGGGGTATGTAGGCGATTAAATATTTCCTCCTAGTATAGTTGTAAAATATTTTCAAAACTTTTTTTTTTCTAAAATATAATTGGAATAAAAAAAGGTGTTCCTTTATACCAAAGGATTGTAATTAAAAGTTATGGAACCTCAAATGGATTGAACCATATTTTAAATTTGAAGTTAGCTCTAATGCAAAACTTCGGTATATTGCAATCTTATAAAAGAATTGAATTTTGAATGACTTCTTGATGTCTAAATCCTTATTATCATATATGTATTTATAAGTTAAAAAAAAAAATCTAACTATTTTAAATGTTTTCATGACAAAATAAATAAATTTGTGTAAACAAATTTGTAAACTTCTAACTACCTTAAATGACATTTGTTTCCTTCTATGTTATTTTAAGAATTATTTTTTTTTTAATAAAGAACCATATCAATAATATTATTCTTTTGTTTTCAAATCAAATACAATTATAATTTAGTTAAGTGAAATTGATTTAGTTGATAAATTACTTGCACTCATATCTAAAAAATCATAGACTCAAAATAGCATGACAGAAGAACACCCAACAAACAGATGCACACTCCTTCAAGTGAAATATTCATCTTCATTGGAGCTTTTTGGTAGTAATTGGATCCAGCTCCTGCTTTTCCATAGGTAGATATAAATAATTATTATAAATATGTAGAGGCATTATTGTAAATGATATAGAAAATATTGTTATAACTAATATATAAACGCCAGCCCTTTTTTTTTTTTTTTTTTTTTCAGTAGTAGCTATTTAAATTAAAAGAATATAAACTACCATAACAAGATGTTTAGGATGTATCAACCTTCAATGAGTAAAAAAAACTTCATAATTTCTTTTAAGAGAAAAAAAAAATAGTAAAAATATTTTGATTTACACTATTTCGTAGCTTCTTTTTTTTTTTCTTTTTTTTTTTTTTAAAAAAAATGATTAGTTAAGGAATTTATCCACAAGTATATTTTAAATTTTTTCATATGTATAAAAATAATTTGGACTTTGTATTTAGTATTAGTTTAGAAAATATTTATATTTAACATTAACCAAGAGCTTTAAAAAAATGAATCATAAATATATAAACCATCAAATATATGACTTATTTCCTAAAACTAATCAAATTATTAATGATGATAAATCATACTTTAGGCAAGTAAAATAATTCAGTGGTTCAAATTTGTTTAAAACATATAGCATTATATTATCCATCTAACTCGACTCCCTCCATTTCCATAGAAATGGAGAGAAGCCTAATCTGTTAAATACCAGATCAAATCTAATTCATACGTATCATGGGTTTTCTAATGGGCAACAAACTCATCACTTCAACACTCGTAGAATGTAAAAGAAAAATATAGACATCCCACTGAAGATGGTAGAATGCATGTCGCCCACTTTATGTTGTGTGATGTCTTTTATTTGAACAAAATTATTCATACTATATATTTATTTTTTGTTATAAATGTAGTTTTTACCACAGGTGGAACCAAAAATCAGCATCGATACAGCCAAGCTTTTAGTTTCTTTGTCTTCGATGAGAAATTTCAACTTCAAGGCGTTTTATCTCTCCTTTAAGATCCTCAAAATCGATTCCTTGACTTTGATGTTTCCTCTGAGTATGGTTATCACTTATTAAGCTTGAAAAATGCTTTAGACATGAAAGATATTCGACCTTGACCTCATGAGTATCAGAAATTGAGCTTTCAGTTCCAAACTGCCAAATAAATACAAAACTAAGTCAAAAAGTTTAATAGCAAATCAAATCTCAGGAATAAGTTAATAGTATAATTAATAACAAAAACATTTCCCTTTTTTCTAATATATATTTTTTGACAATCTTATTTCACTGAAATGTGGAAATAATACAAATCTTTTATTAGAAATATCAAAATATTTTTAAGCTTTGCTGAAATCATGAAAAGTAAATATGTTAACTCTTTTAGCTTAAACTTTCAATTACAATCCTAACTTGACATGATATGAGACATATCATATTTATAAACAAAGCTTCCAGAACATGCAATTACAAGAATGCATAATAAATTCCTTTCTCTGCTAAATAAATAAAACAAAAAACAAAATAAAAAGAGTAAAGACTGTAAAAGCCAATGCTACTCACAGCCTTGCAAAATGAAAACTATTTAACCATACCTCTCTATAAGCAGAAATGCATCTCAAAAGCGCATTTTCAGCCTCAACTGGTGAGTGCTCATCCTGTCAAGGTGTAAGACTATAATAGGTTAACCTGAGAGAATAATAGTCATAGACATACAGATTTGATATGTCATTGATGTCGAGGGTCAATTTCAAGTCATAAAGCATAACCAACCATGCTGTGTTCTACAAATTAAAATGTGATAAAGGTATTGGACATCCAAAAACAACTCAAAGCTATCGAAAATATATGCATTCAAAGCATATTCAAAACCAAAACCATAACCACAACGAAGAACAACAGCCTTATATCAGTTCAGCTTCTACAAGCCTATATGCACTGGTTACAAACTGCAGAAATTTAGGAAGCAAGATATGGCCATAAAAAATTTTTAACTCATCCAAGCGCATAGATGATTACTCCTCTTAGGATATGTGTACAGGTAACAAAAGTCATCAAAATTAAAAATTTTCTCTGAGTCAGCAAGGGGTAACATGCTGGGATACCATACTGACAAGTTATAGGAAATATAGAAGATGGCCAACTAACATCCCAAAAATCTTAAAGTTACCAAGCCAGCCAACAACCTAACCCATACCAATCTGGGACGGGGGGTTTGGGTTGGGTTTGTCAAGTTTTACACGTGCAAAAGAAAAAAGCTTTATTTAATACCAACCTTCAACTCTTGCAGCTCTTGCTTCTCAATCTCCAAAAGCCCAAGAGCATCAAGTGATTGCAACTGCAAGAAAGTGAACCCATCAATTATTGTAGGGGAAAATATCCCGATTCAGAAAGTAATTTACATAAAAGGAATCAAATTATATCACAACTATTAGATACCTCACAAACAAAGAGAACTGACCAATATGATTAACGCTGTACGCAGATGCTTTTTAGTTTCTCCAGATGCTCCATTATTTAGCACTTTTCTATTTTCTTTCATGGCTTTATTTAACAAAAGGGATGCTATCCTATATTGGAAAAAGAAAAAAGGCACATTACAAATGATATCAAATTATAAAAGAGAAAGATAAACTCTAATGGTCATATCATTAGCAAAATCATGTCAACTTACCATTGCATTACTTCTTCCAAGATAAGTTACTCAAAAAAAGATAAACAAGAATATTTCGAATTATAGGCTAGTTGTAGGTTCAGAAAAATATTTAGTGTTAAAGACTTTATTGAGTACTCTATTAGGCTTGGCTTGATTTATGATATTCAACATCTTAGTTAAAAGTTAAAGTCCGTTAGTTTCTTCCAATTATTTACCCAAAACAAAAAAATTCTTCCAATATTCCCATTGCCCCCGAAAAATTCAACACGTTAAGCCAAAGTATTTTGACAATCCAATAAATATTTTATCCACATAGAATGGAGCAGTTACTGCAATCAACAAAGCTAAGTCCTGACTCTCCATAATTATGTTCTCCATTAACATTGTTCCCTTTTCTGCATTACCGAACAATTTTCTTTGCAATATATTGCATATAGGTCAAAATTAGTTTTCAATCTACACCCAGAGGGAATAGCACAAAGAAATATGTACAGAAAGAGTTATACACAGCATCTAAATTTAGTTCTGAAACACAAAAGGTTAAGAAAGTCAAAAGAAAACAAACCTTATGGAATCCGTTAAAAGATCTTTTGCCTTATTAAGCTCAGTAATTGCTTTCGAAGTATCCACCTTCCTCAGTTTGCTGGAATTATGCATTGCCAACCTAGCAATGTGAAGCATGTTGGCAGCTATCTGATAACAGGAAAAACAAAATATCATCAACAATATGTTGAGATCTTTGGCTAGTTTGTTCTCTTTTAATGCATTCTATGGTTGTTCTTTTAAATAATGTTATGGTTCTTATAAAAAAATTGAAGAAAATATATATAGAAAAGGGACAAGATCTAATCATAATGCATCCAAGTATAACAAGTCATCAAAATGATATAAATTGCTGCAATTGATGCAAGGAAATTGTTTCGTGAGTTTCTCTTCATCAAGAATTTTATCCTTTAAAATAATAGGTAATAATAAGGCAGCAATATTTTTACAAGTCAGTTGAGTGAAAAATAAACCTGTACGTGATCACCAGGAAGTAAGACTTTTCGAGCGTCAAGACATCTGCAAGGATTAAAAGTAAGAAAGTTGGTAGTAATATCACGTTTATTGATCATACACACTTTTCAGTTTTCACCTTTCAAGAAGCTCCAGTGCTTCATTTAAATTCCCATTTGATTGTAGGGTTAAAGCCAATCCTTCTGCTGCAATTATGGTGTCCAGAGAATTCCATCCCTGTTTTACAAGCAGTAACGAAGGTTAGTATTTTTCTATGATTTATATATCCTATGTTTGCAGTATTTAATATCTAGTATTTCCAAGTGTGCAGCAATATGACTGAAAAACTTTTGAACAAAAAATAGAGATAGATAGAGGGGAAAAGAAAAGAAGAAGAAAGAAAGAGACAGGAGGAGAGAGAGAGAAATTTGAATAAGATAATAAAATTGCAACCTTTATTAATTCCATAACATGCAGGATTTTTCTCTGTACATTCTCAGCCTCTCCTGGACGATTGGATCTCAGGTAAATCTAAAGGAAGAAGGAAATAGGCAAGAATATGAGAAAGCTCAAATGCAATTAAAAGTTCCAGTAACCAAAGAAATAGGCGAATTAACTTAATCACATAAGGTGCAAAAAGAAATCTGTTAACCCTTTAACAAAATCATCCTGTTACAAGAACAATATAATTGGATTGGAAAAGAGGTATCGCTTATCACCTTTACATTAAACACCACCAATCCTTTTTTTTTTTTTTTTTTTTTTTGTTCTCTCCTTATTGATACAAAACTAAACTTTATTGAAGATAATGGAGGATGATAATCCTCTTATGAAGCCAATAAACCTGGTGAAACACCCTCTTATGAAGCCAATAAACCTGGTAAAACACCCATTCGATCCAATTACAAACTAGGTTTGGGACCAGCTTCAGGGGAAAAGTGGAAAATTCACCAGACTTAAAGTGGTGATTGTTGTTTTCTTGTTCTGGCCGAATCACCGGAGGAGTACACATTGGTTTTATTTCTTTTATTTAATTAGGATTTTATTCCTAATTTGTTCCATTTATCCTTTAGCTGTATATGTATTGCACAGTTTGTTTTTCCTATTAGATTCTCTTTTCTTCTATTCCTTGTATGCCTACATATTGTTGTATTTTTTTCAGAATATGATGAAGGAACAATATAGTTGTTCCGTCCCTCCTATAAGTTTAGCATTTTTAATTACACAATATAGATGAGTGAGTCAACTTTACAAATGAGGAAGTCTTACTCTCTAACAAAGTTGTTTTATCATGGTCCATCAAATACCCAATCAAAAGTCCTCTATACAAGTGTTCATGTCTGATAAACAATCACTCATACAGCATTGAAATTTCAGTTAAAATCAGTTGCAGGACAAAAGATTCAGCAAAATTTCCAAGTTCAAAAATTTAAGAATCATCCAGCTCAAATAGAGTGAAATAAAATACAACCTGTGCAAGATATCGCAATCTCCTGATACACATTATTGACTCTTCATGACCACTTTCCTAGAAAATCAAAGACATTGAATTTAGCACAAGAAAAGGAAGGGCCAAAATCTGTGCTAGTTAAGCAACCTAGCTTTGCACCTCTAGTATTCTGATAGAATCCTGAATAAGAGCCTCAGCATCTTTTTCTTTTCCTTGGAGATACAGGACCTGCATAAAAAGTCACATTGAACTATATAAGACATAAACTTTCAAAGGAAAAACTATTTATGCATGAGATTTTTTTTATATTTGTTTTGGCCTTAGCATTGCAAGATACTGATCGTTAAGACTCCGAAAGAACATAAAATAGATCAAGTTTCAATAACATTATATGATTTATTGAAGAAACAATGAAGTAAAAAAAATGTATAGCACAAGCAATTGTCCTTTCACAGAAGACCAATGATGTCCATGGTCGACATAATAAATGACAATCAACTATCAAGAGAAGAAGATCGGATTTATAAATATATGTATAGAGAGAGAGAGAGAGAGAGAGAGAGAGAAACAGACAGACAGACACAGACACAGACACATACATTCAGACTTTCCTAATCATGAATTAGATGATTTAAAGAGAGCTTACTGATCTAAGGGAGAGAGATTCATGCCGACTTAATTTCTTTTGTCAGGTATTACTTCTCATTACCTTTCCTTGAAAAATGCCTTTCATCACGTCATAAAATTTCACAGCCGAAATTGTATTGGCCCCTGCCCATTGTATTCAAGCTAACAAGCTAATGCTACAATAGAGTCAAGCAGTCTAACTAGACCACAAAAATTCATGGTTAAAGATGCTTCTTTGTTTGAAGCTCCAAAAGTAGTTTGTCATAAATTAGAAAGAATGATGAGAAAGATTTTAAAGATCACTGTTTCATGGAATTAGGTATCTTTAAGCTTCAGGTCTACACATGATGAGTGTTATATGTCTGTGGTGTTCACTTGATACTCATAGTTGGGATGGTACCTTGACAACATTATATTGAACAGAAGCAATTTTCTTTGCTTTTCTTTTCTTTTTTTTTCTTTTTTTTTTTTTTTTCTTTTTTAATGATAAAAAGAACAATTAGCAATTTAATTGAGCAAAGAACTTGTAGGAGGGCGAAGGATATGTATAATTAATTTATTTTTTCCCTTTTAACACATAAAACACTGAAGATTGCGATAAAACAATAGCATAGAAACCCACATGAGATGGAAGCTCAACATACGACTTAAAACAAGATTCAAGAGAGTACCGTTCCAAGATGATACATAGCATCTGCATAATCTATATGGTTAAGTCCAAGAACACGACCCTTTATCTGAATATCATAAGGTGATTCACCATTAAAGTAAGAACTTGAGAATGCTGACAATTTAATTTATGCGTGTATTGAAGATACAATCAAACTACATACCTTTAAAGCACGCTGTCCATGAATCAAAAAGCAGATATGAAAGGGAAAACAGCAACATAAATTGTCAGTCACATTAACAGAAACATTTTGAAAGAATCATGGAAGTAAAATATTAATCTACCAATAATACTTGCCAAAATCACAATTTCTTAATTCTAATCATCTTCTGATTATAGTAAAATGCCCAAATTCAAAGCGCATAAAAGTAAAACTGAGAGCTACTAAAAAAATCAATCATAAAGCAATGGCATATAAGATTAGTGTCCATCACTAAATATTTTTGCTGAGTTGTCACAACAACTATGTTGTTAGAATACAAGCCCAAGAACGCATATTTAACATAGTAATAGATAATTTTCGTACATGTTATTGATTGAATGAAAAATGGTAAAATAACACGGACGACCACCGCTGCATTACAAGAGAAAGGGAACTAAACTATGTCTAAACTATGTCAAATGTTCTATAAACGTAAGAGAATCTAATAATCAGCAATCACAATGCTACTTAAACAAGGCAACTAAATATCAAAAATGTAATTTCCCACAAGTTTTTGATAGAAAAGATAACTCGGATATAAAGTATTGCGTAAGAGAATCAATCACTACATTCATAGCCAATGGGGCCATTAACATCAACAACTACAACATATATAATATACATGGAAAGAAAATCAAATAGGAAATAATTAAATGCATAAGTTACCAAACACATGGAAGAAATATATTGAGAGTCACATATGTTATTAACTTATTCAAATCACCTCATAGCAGGTATGAGCTTCTTCCAGCTTCCGCTGCACAAGATAGAATTGCCCAAGGTTGTGAAAGGCAGAACCAACTCTGTAAAAAATAAACATATAGTGCATGGACAAGTGGATTCTCAACCAACTCTGTAAAATAAAGCTTAGGGAATCCTTTCTTTCTTTCTTTACCCTTTTTTTTCCCCTACATATGAAAGAAAAAGATGGGATATATTTACAAACTTTCATTTGCTAAACTCGTTTTTGTTAAAAAACAAATAATTAAATATATATATATATATATATATTATAAAAAGAACAAAAAGTACTGAAGAGAATGTGAACACCAATATCGAAGAATTGGCACAACCACTAAGAGAATAAGGACTAAAATGGGTACATATGGTCAAATAATTCTTGTAGGTCCTATTCGTCCCTATTTCACTTTTAAATCAATTTCATTTTTTTTGCAAAACAAATGTGTCGGAGCGAGATAAATTATTTGGAAATGATGTCAGACTAACATGGGTGTTGATAAGCATTAGATAATTTAATATTGAGCGGACAAATTAATAGAAAAGGTTTTAGGCATGCAGATTTTCGTAAATCAAGAAGAAACTTAAATTGCATAGTTTAGAGAAGAAGGCATTTGAGAGAATGAACTAATTATGAAACCATGCATCAAATATTAGAGAACTCAAAATTCCATCAAGGCTTATTTGTTTATAAAAGCAAATCATATTAGTTACCTAACAGACTGATCAAAAGAAAGTTAATTTAGTTACCTGATAGACTAACTTGACACAAAAAAATACAATCAGGACTCTTTCACGAGGTCAAAATATGTGATACTTTGTCTACTTTGCTTAATAATCATAGTATACCGTATATCTTCAGGACCAAATGTTTCTTCTAGTATGTCAATGGCCTTCAAATACAGTGGTTCCGCTTTATCAAATGCTTTGTTTACTCTATACAACTCTGCCTGAAACAATAACCTGATATTAATAACAAGATTGGAAAATGTCAAGTTTAGTATGCAATTATTCCCCAAGCTCAAGAAGCCCAACCTTAACAAAACATTCCTATACATCAAAATTAGTAAATTTTCATATCTTCCATTAAAATAGTAAAGAACCTTTACCATTCTCAATTCTTGTTTGAGAATTGAAAAAAATTTGCCCCATTCAAGAAAAATATATATTTTCTAGATATTTTTTAATGATTTGTTCAGGTGAAGAAAGGTTCACAAAATGACCATTAACAGATATTTAAGGCAAGAATCTACCAGGTTGTTGCATGCAGATGCAACATGTGGATCCTTCTCCCCAAAACCTTCTTTAGCTTCTTGTAGTGCAGAAAAGAAGAACCTTTCAGCTTCCTCCAATTTTCCCTGAAAACAAAATAGGGCAAAAACTTGAGACAAAAACAAACAAACTATGTAATATAGTAAAAAGAAAGAAAACAACAAAGCATATAGGCGATAAATGCCTGCCTGCATAAATGATTCCCTCCCATTATCTGTAAAAACTCTCCATTTAGCTGTATGTATATTGGATTTCACAGAATCATCCTCTATTTTGCGTAACCCAACTATATCAGCCACTTCTGCATCATTTTCAGATCTTTCTTCAAGTGAAGCCTCCTTAGCTAACACAGGGTTGGTATTGATCCCAAGTAGCATTGCTGCATACACAATAGATAGTTACCAATATATATCTTTTACCATTGTAAGTAGCACCAGCGGAGAATGCAGACCCTCCAGAACATGTATCATACCATATGTCTAGTAGCATCATTGCACGTATATTTCAATTAGTCCCACAAGCACATAACATGAATAATCCTTACGGCTTGATTGACTTCAGAAGTTCAGTCTCTCAAACACGACAAAAGAGTACAGTAGAAGTCAACATGAGTATTTGACAAAGTGATGCTAATTCATAAGGGGGACAATAATTTTAAGAGGGAGAGAATATGTAGATCAAGCTAGATATAAAAAATATTGGCTTAATTCAACTTGAACTGGACACTTGGACAGAAATATGAACATAATCTGAAATTATAAATAGCCAAATGAATTGTGGATGTATGCTTACTAAATTTGTATTACTTACCAAAACTTGAGCACATTGTAATTACTTACAAAAATGAATTGTTGTTAGAATTTTAATATTTACTGATAAGTAATTGTAGTGTAGGGTAATCAAAAAAGTATCCTAATGAATTGAACAGCTTGGTTTCTAATACGGTGACTCAATGATCTTTTAGACTCCATTAAAATTTATACCTAAGTGCTGTCCTTATTTTTTGATTAAGAAAGTTAGCAATGGCAAAAGAGGATTCAATTAGATTTTGGGAGGGCACTTAGAGATGAAAATGAACTGTTTTCATCCATGTCTCCGAGACTTCACAAATTTTCTCAATTAGAAAATGTCTCTATGGTTTCAGTCAAGCCCTTACCAAAAGCAAAAGCTTCAAATATATCAAGCTAACGAGTAGATAAAAATTTTAACACTCTTTTGCTTGGTTGGGTAGAATTGGCAGATTATCTGAATTAACAAGGAAAATGGAACAGATAAAGTATCAGTGTATCAAGGCAACCCGATTATACATTATTATCAAATTCAATTTGCAAAGTATAAGAAATTACCAAAAAAATAAAAATACAATTAAAAAAAAAATCATTTCTCTCAAGTTCAATAAAACAAAAAAATAAAAAATAAAAAAGAATTAAAAAAATAAAAACATATTAATGACAAAATAAGAAATCAAAGAAAACAAAAATCTATAAAAGAAAGTGTCAACAAAAGTAACCTGCATTCCCAGATAGAAAAAGCCAAAGACGAGGATCCCTGGTATATCCTCCTTTGGGACCATATCCATAAGAAAATCCCATTCCATCTGCCAAAATAGATTACAGCTGAGATGCTTAAACAAATTCTTAAATCTTCTATAAATAAATAAATAAATAAATATATATATATATAGATATATTTAGAAAAAGAAATGGAGCCCTAGCTAATTTGCTGAGATTGGGAATGGAAAATGCAATTGAAATAGAGAACGAAGGGACTGCGATTACATACCAAAGAAGGAAATGGGAGAAGCTATGGAGGTTGTTCTGTCACTAGAAGAGAAGATTTGAGAAGGAATACGAATTCGCTTCCTCATCAAGCTTCGTACGGCTTGGCGCAGAGGCATCTCTCTATTCTCCGTCAGTTGTAGAGGCGCCTCCGAACAGATTCAAATTGATGATGATGATGATGATGTCTGTGACTGTGTGACTGTTTGGGTTTTAGTCTCTCTCTTTGTTTCGCTCTTAAAAGCCTCTCTTGTCCTACTTACATTTTGTTATCGTCGTCAATATTTTACTGATTAATCTTTCATTTGGTTGTTAGACCATAATACAACACGTGTGCAATACACGTGAGAATTTTTTGGGCTTTTGTTTTTTTTTTGGATAATTGTATATAAATCGATATATTGCAATGGAAGCATCGATCGCGTGCATAAGCAACCTACGTCAAGCGAAAAAAAAAAAAAAAAAAAAATGAAATGGAAGAATTATGTTCCCCAAGGATGTTGTGGAAAACAAGACTACAATTTTACCAATTTGTCATGGTTTTCTTGTTAGGTTTAAATCGACTTCCTCGATGCCAAAGAACATACCATTTTTTTTCTATAATTTTTTGGGAAGAAAAATAGAATATTCCAATTACCAAGCCAAATCCATGTATTTCTCTGTGAATCTATTTAAAAGGAAAAAAAATGAGAGGGTTGCTAGGACACTCACATTATTAGACATATGGAACAATTTATTTATTTAGTTAAATTACATGATTGATCTTTAATTTATACTTTCATTTATAAACCAGTTTCTAAATAATTCTTTTTTTTAGCATTTTAAATATTAAACTCTTTAAAATATTACATTGTTTACTCTATCCAAAATCTACCGTTAAATACACATGCAAATATTATGTCAGAAATTAATTTATAACATAAAATATAGTTTGAGAATTAATATATAATGTTTAATATAATTTGATGATTAAATGTGATATAATCATCAAATTATATTAGGTGTTACAAATTGATTCCAAATTATATATTATATTATAAATTGGTCCTTAAAAGTATATAATTTTAAATGGATAAACAATGGTGCCACATTTTAACAAATTTGAGGATTAAAATGACAAAAAAAAAATTTAGGACAGACTTATAAATGGCAATATAGATTAAAAAAAACTAATTATGGAATTTACTCTTTTTCTACTTTAATTGATGGGTATTTCAGCAAAATTGAGAACAATATAAAATACAAAGTTGAAGACTTTAAAATTTAGAAAGATTTGACTTTTGGCAACGAGAGGATAAAAAGGAAAGGGTGCACATTTAGCTTGTTTTATCTTATCAATGTTCCCCTCACATGCCATCTTTGACTTGTAGTCATCTTTAAACCTAGAGAGTAAAATTTCTTTTAGTTTTAGGATAACTGGCGTATTTCCTCGTGAACTATATATGTTTTGACACTTTAGTCCTTAGTTTTTTTTGTTTTAACATGTTGGTCCCTAAACTAATATATCTTTGACAAGAATAATCCTTAAAAACTTTTTTTTTTTTTTTTTTTTTTTTGTAAACTCCTTGATGATTTTGATCACGTGCGTGTCACGTGTAGAAATAGGAAAAAAATAGTAAGGGGCAGACATAGTCCTTGTACACTCTTAAAAAAAAAAAAAAAAAAAATTGAGACTAAAGCACCAAAATCTTGTGTAATTCAGGAGCTAAAGTGTCATATGATTTAATACTATAATGCATAAGTTTTTTTTTTTTTTCTGCAATATCATAAGCTAAAATATTTAATTATTATGTAATTACTGATGAGTTATTGAACTGGAATAAGAGTATTGTATTTTTAAGCTTTATTCGTTTAGAAAACATTATACTAACTATTCCTAAATCTTGGCTCTGCCAAACTATATATATAAATATAAATATATATATATATATTGCAATAATTTGTTGGATACATGGTCCCAACATAATGATGATATGGCAATGAATGATTTAATAAGAAAATCCCAATTGAGCAAGGAGCAACAACTTGTAACGATCATCTAGATTACCAACATAAATTGGGAACTATATTCTCAATAGATCAAAACGTTGTACATGTATAGAATAATTCTCTTAAGCAATGTAATTTCATGTAACATGTTGTAAGACTTAAAATATAATTTACACTCCACACAACACGCCTAGGGTATCCTGGTCTCTACTACCCCACGAAAATAGGACTACGTATATATAATTTGTTTATCATCTGGAATAAATTTGTCTAGAATGGCCCAAGACAATGTTATATATGTTGCGCGATAGTATACTGTCTCACAATGTATTATGTGAAGTTATCCTGAACCGTCCTAGATAGGTTTCTTCTAGATGAGAGAATATATATATATATATATATATATATATATATAGCCTCATTCCCATGGGTGATAAAGACTAAGATTACCTAAAGAGTCCTTTAAGATTTTTTTGTCTTTTATTTTTAAAACAATTGTGTAATTAAAGTTAAATTTCTGTGCATTTTTATTTTATTTTCCTTCAAATTGAAGGTGCGCCCCCCCATATCTACATTTATAGAAACTACAATTAATTCGATTATTTTTTTAATTAATATTTTTAATACAAAAGAACAAAAAAAAAAAAGAAAAAAAAAAGAATTTTTTCTCCTACTCTAAGGTACCTAAGTCAAGCAATTAATTTTCAAAGATAACAAATTATATGTCACTCTTGTCAAAATTAATAAATCTCATGTCATTGAACCAACCTTATTAAAAAAAAAAAAAAAAAATTCATGAAAAAAACGCCAATCACCTAAAGAAAAAGCAGGGTAATTAGCATAGATGCCCCTAAACTACATAAAGTTTGACATTTTAGCCCCTAAACTACACAAGATTTGACACGTTAGTTCCTTATTTTTTTTTTAGATAGTGAAAAGACCATATTTGCCCCTACTATACATCTTAATGTCCTCATGAGACCTACAAGTGATCAAAATTGTTAGGTAATTGACAAAAATAAGTTTTAAGGACAATTCTTGCCAAAGGTATAACATTTCAGGGACCAAAGTACCCAAAAAAAAAAAAAAAAATTCAAGGATTAAAGTGCCAGAACATATGTAGTTCTGGGGGGGAAATGAACCAAGTATCCTTCATTTTATCAACAAGTTTTAATTGTTTTATTTAATTTCTTCAAAAATTAAGGTCATATTTGTTGGAAGAATGACAATTTCTAAAAAATAAGGATTAGTAATTTCTATGAATAAAAAAAAGGTAGAATAGGATAATTATTCATATTCTTTAATTTGGTAGCAATAATGAAAAAAGATGCAAAAAAAGTGGCAGAAAAAAAAGGTAAAAGAAAATTGGAAGTGTGAAAAAAAGAAGAAGAAAATAACGTATTTTTCTATTGCTTAATTTAAGAAAATACAGATTTTGAACTTTTTAAAAGGAATAATCATTCCTTGTTTGGTAAAATTGGGAATCCATTAGAATATATTAGCCCAAAAAAATTCAATATATCAAAATTTTAGGAATACGTATTCTATTTCATCATTTAATCTATAAATCAAACATATCCTAAGAATTAGATTGGTTTTTTGACAGCCATGTCTATTTGTCCACAATGTCAATACCCACTCAAAAGCTCAAAAACCTTACATGTATTGCACATGTGTTAAACTTTAATAATCATGTGAAAATTATGTGCCCTCAGTGAATGTGTCATTATTTCTAGCTATTAGATTAAAATGAATTAGAAATGAAGGATTAAGATTAAAAAGCAAGTATAAACAAGGATTAAACAAATGCAAGTAGGGTATCTAAATCCCTTTATATGAAAATAAAACCAACAAAGAAGGGTATTAATGTCTTTGAAAAAAAATAAATTTTTTAAAGAAAAGCCTCTTATTGATATTTTAATTTTAATTTTTCTATTTTCCATTTTAAAGAACTCCTCCATTAGCTCCGTTTATGTAAAAGAGTTTTCGTGCTAACAATGGGTTATCCATGAAAATGCTCTACCATGGCGGCCTGAGTAATCCTTAAGAACTTGCTAATTCATTTTGAAACCAAGTTTTCTTACAGTTGGTCATCTCTCTCTCTTAATATGGATCGACATAGGGAAAGATGATCATTCAAAACTATCTCAGATCTCTTAACCTCCATGCAAAACAAAAAGATCGAGAAAGTGGCTCTAATAAAGTGCTGTTGGGGAAGCTTTTAGTGACTGGAACTTTTAGCAAATATGTGGTTATTGAAATGACATGGCCATTCCTAGGGTCCTTTCTGAATACCAGAGGTTGTCTCGCATAGAGAAACCCCACTAAACCAGTATTAAAAGTTCAATAGAACCTCATTGTTAATTTGTATATAACCTAACAATAAAAATAGAAAAATATAAATACTTTTAATGGAATTTCTGTAAATCACAACCATAACCATCAAGGGTTCCAATACACAATCCAAGATGAAGGAAAATAGAAATGAAAGCATACATATTTGGTTAATATACCAAAGCATACTAAAGGAAGTAAATAAGTCTAAAAATAAATAAAACAACATAAATAGTAGTCTTAAAAGAGTGTAGAAAGGGAAAGTATATCAGTAGCAGAAATGCAATAAAAATGGAGATACAAAACAAAGAAATAAATGAAGGTTACGATAAATGGTGCATAAACATAATATGCATCAACTGTCAACTAAGGCTTGGGGGAACTGTTTAGAAATATAAAATTATAAGATGAGCTCAGTGAGTGAACATGTTAAATATTATGAAAATAAAAATTATTTTTAAAATTTTTTTATTTTAAGATTTCATTTTCACTCTTTGAAAGTTCTCTTATTTTATCAAACAGTTTTTACAAAATTCAAATTATCCCTAAAACATAGTTGTTCTCACAATTCATATGATGAGAAATTAATATCCATCAACTCCATGATTTTAACAAATAAAATAACTGTGATGACCCATTGCTAAATTAGAAATTAGAATTAAAATTTTATTTGGTTTGACCAGGATTCACCAGTTAGATTTTTAGTAGGCCCTAAGTTTGACTTTTCATTGGTCAAGAATTTTGATTTTACTAGTACACTATAACGTAGAGCTCATCAATATGAGTTTATAGATAGATGACATGCATAATTTTGAGTTATGGTTAAAAATTATGGTTTTGGTAAGTTCTAAATATCAATATTTATCTATGTCCAAACCAGTATTGGGTTTTGTCATTTAGTGGATCCTAAACCTATATATATTTATGGGGATGCATGCTGTCATTAAACAAAATAGGAAATACCCATTTTTCCCAAAACCCATCAGAACTGTGAGACAATCAAGCCAACATAACCCATTTAATGACCCACCAACAGCAAATTGGGTTTTTGTCGGAATCATCTATTTTTCAGCAAAAACCATCTACATGTGCTAGACAAGGCCTTTGTCCACTAACTTTCTGATATAACCTCAGAATCCCATGGCCGTTCGCCACCTAATGTGTTGGGATCGGCCTTCCGATGCTGACGATAGCAGCTTATGGGTTTCACAAGAGTTTGGCCATTTTCCAGCCACTTCAGCCCACCCCATACCTTGTACTCACCCTTTTTAAACCCTTTGAGCTTGAATCTAACCTTCATTTTGTTGAAATTCTTTAAGGGTTGAGAGATTTATCAACATCAAATTTAGCCAAAATATAAAGGAGGTGAGGATTTTGGATCAAGATGAGTGCAGTATCATATTCCTCATCTCACGAGCTTTTTATCGATATAAAATTTGTAAATTTTGGACATCGTTTGATAATTTTTCCATTTTAGGATCAATTAATTTAATAGTGGACAAATTTGAACTATATTTGGATATAATTGGACAAATTGGATGAAACTGAAGTTTAATTAGTAAAATTAGGTGTTGATGAAAGCCAATAAAAGGTCTAATTTCAACAAAATTAGCCTCTAGATAAAAAATCTCAATTTTAGATATGAGGTATGTAGGGCTCACAGTATAATTAGATTGTTTGGTGTACAATTTTAGAAATTTTAAATTTATTAAAGTTATTTTGGGATATTGGTATACATCCAAGCAACATACAATAGAGAAGTTTTCAGCAAGATTGAAAGAAGGATAAAGGAGCAGTTGTAGAGGAGAATAAAAGAAGCAAATTTTTGGACTACTTGAGAGAGAGGCCGATAGGCAGTAAGAATCTAAGGCTTGAAAATCTAGTTTTTCTTTATCTTTTTTTTTCCAATTATATATTTTGATTTTATTGATTATGGATATTAAAATCATGTCTGTGATGAACTAAATTTATAGTCTCAACCTTAGATGAAACCCTAGTTATGGATGTTAGGATTTATTTTTATTAGCACCATAATTTTGTTGATGAATTATTATGCTCTTAATGCTTTCATAAGCTTGAAAATCATAAATAATTTAATTTTGTTTGCATTCAGAAGAGGGAAAATATTTATATCTCACTAATTCACATGTATGCCTTTTAATCGGAATATACTAGCATGCATGCCAAATTCTTTGTTAATTTACATGTTACATGTTTGATAGGAAAATATTCATATTGCTTTTGAATAATATGGACTTAATCTTTACTTAATGATATTTGCAATTAAATTTAAGTTTTTATCCGAAAAGAATTGATCTAAATTTATCTGAATAATTTCAAGAGAGATAGAGATGGCTTTTGATCATTTAAATTATTAAGCTTGGTAATTCCTAAAAATAATAGATTGATTCAACTATTACATTGAAGTAATTAGTGGTGAGTTGTATGCTATAGGTTTCACAATCATTAAATTTTCCTTGTTTTGTAATCTTGTTGAATTTTGGCCTACTTAGTTAATTTAGTTTAATTTGCTTTTAAATTTTCTTGCTTCAAAAATTGTAAATCCATATTATTGAGTTTAATAAAGAATTAATACTGAATCAATATGTTGGGTACGACAGCCCTATTTTTTCACTATTATTCCTTGAAAACGAATTGTGCACTTGGGAGAACTTCTACGCACGACATGTCTCACCAAAATTTCCAAGACTTCAATGCAGAATTCTATGTTAGTATTCCCATGGGTGTTCCATGGAATGATTCTTTGATATTAAATGATATGAACTTAATAATCAAAGATGAAATAAGAAAGAAAAAAGAGGAAGAGATAGAGTAAAGATTGGAAACAAACTACATTCATAAGTATTCCATATTCAACAACGAGCTTTTAAAACATGACCTACCCACTAATAACTACTAATACACAAAGAAAGACATGAAATATGAACAACTTAAACAACAACTACTCAAAAGAAAATAACTAACTACTATGAGCTGTTGTAGCCTCCAAGATCCGACATTTGCATTACACATGAAAGGTATCACGATTTGACTTTTGAAGTATGCAAAAGTGAACAGTGCAGTGCTTACTAGTTCTACATGGGTAGTATGCCAATCGTTAATGCTCTTAACAAGCAAATAACCCATATGATATTAGTATAGTGCAAGCACCAATCAAGCAACAAATCAAATAACAACAGTTAATATTTAAAGGGTCAAGCACATAAAACGACAAAGGAATTAAATGAGATGCATTTGTATTATTAAATCTCAACGGAAAGAGCCTACAACGTGGTTACAAGTATGCATCAAGATCTTTTACCTATGCTAGTGGTTTGGTCCAACATCTTGCCAACTAGCCACCCCCTTTAAAGAGCTTATTTAGCCATTATGATCCTAGTGAGAAAAAACATCAGAACTCATGAGGAGTCATGATGCACTACTATAGAATGTCAAATTATCTACTTTTCTCTTAGCTGATTTCCTCATTTCCTAAGCCTTTTCCACTAGACTATGTACCCTTATACTAGATGTCAATGAACTTATCTAACTCTGTTGACTAAGATCTCCTCTGCTTCCTTCATTGTCTTCATTAGCTTGATGTTGATGTCTGCTTATCTAGCTTGTTGCATTTTAAATCTTCATCGTCTAGCTAACACAACTTGAGGTTGCTGACATGAAGCACTGGGTGCACTTTCATCAATTTTAAAGTCACCACCTTATACGAGGCTCTCCCCACTTGTGTAACAATTGGCATTGGCTGTTCATACTACGTTAATTTAGGTCTCAATCCCGTAGCCAATGGAATTGTTCTCATGTCAATTTTACCATCATATCTCCAACACTAAATTCTCACAATCTCCGCCTTTGATCTACCCATTTCTTCATCAGATTTGTTACTTTCTTCAAGTAGGCTTTACCTATTTCCATACTGCTTTTCCATTCTTTCATAAAGTAGAAAGTGCTACGGTTCTTACCCTGGTATTCATTCACTGTATGGGGTAATAAAGGCTTTTGACCATTAAGTATCTTGAATGAGCATTTACTTGTGGAAAAACCTTTTTATCCATTGAAGCAGAATTAAGCTACATCGAGAAGGTTTGTCTAATTTTTCTGATTAACATTAACAAAGTGTTGAAAATACTCATCCAACATACCATTGAATCTTTCTATCTATCTGTCTGTTTATGGATGATAACTCGAGGAAATGTTGTTAAGAGCTGAGAAGTTTTAAAAGTTCTCACTAAAAAGACCATGTGAATTTTCCATCTAGTTGTTAGTAATATGTTGAGGCACCCTTGAATATTTGACCACAAACTTGAAGAATAAGCGGGTTTTCTCTTCAATTATGCAGTACTTTGAGGTTGGTATAAAAGTTATATAATTCGAGAATCTATATACAACCACCAAAATAATGGAGAGATCACCAATCTTTGGAAGGTTAGTGATGAAATCTAACGAAATGCTCTCCCATGGATGGTTAAAAATGAGAAATGGCTCCAATAATCCTGGTTGCTTTTGTCTTTCAACTTTGTCTTGCTGATAGATAAGATGAGTTCAAGTGTAGTCCATAACAATATCACGCAATTATGGAAAGTAGTACCTTTGTTTGATCAAAGCGTATGTTCTATGTCATGTCTAGATGTCCTACTATAGAGTATCATGGAGTTCTTGAAAGTATCTTCCTCAAATTGCTAGATTTTGGGATAAACAACCTATCTTTTTTATCTAAAGCAAACCATCTTCTTATTAAAATTGATGTGTTTTCCTTTCTCTATATAACTTCAAGATGTTTTGGGCGCAAGAATCCCCCCTAGTGCTCTTTTATGAGGTCTCACATTGAAGTAGCTATAGTGCTAGCATACACATTACCTAGCACTTTTAAAACCCTAAGTTCCATCTATGACCCGACACATTAATGGCCCGATTATTGGTCCCTACCTTGTGTTCAAATTGAAGTCAAACTCTGCAACAAATTTGTGCCAATGAGCTTACTTTGTAGTAATTTCAGTTGCATGAGGAAATGACTCACAACTGAGCCGTCAGTCTTCACGATGAATTTTGACCACTTAGATAGTATCTTCACATCCTCAAGCAGTTAATAATAGCCAATATCTTTTTCTCTTGGATGGCATAATTCCTTTTCGTCCTTGATCATTTCTTACTTTTGTAGGCAACAAAATGGTCATCTTGAAGTATACCCCTACCCAAAGTAAAATCTAATGCATTAAATTGCATTTCAAACGGATTTATGACATCCAAAAGCACCATAACCAAGTCACTCATCATAGCTTGTTTCAAGCCATCGAATGCTTCTTGGCATTCACTGCTTTGTTCCCTTGACTCCCCCTTCTTAACAATTCTATTAGAGGTGTTGCCTTCTTTAAGTATCTTACTCCTTAATCCACACTACAAGCAACCAAAACTTTTCCCAAATTGATATATGATGTAAACCGAGACTGAGATAGACAGAGAGTTGGCCACCTATTGATTTTTTGAGACAACAACACTCATAAGGATGGTGCTAATTCAATGTTCTTTATGATCTCGTTTAGTTTGAGAGCCTCCCTCTCCCCATCCCTTACTCAACTTTTGAAAGCAATCATCCTAGATTTTTTTTTTTTTTTGATATGTCGGGGAAGATGCCTCACCTTTCTACACTAAAGACTAATCGACAATAATAATTTGCCGATCTACGAAAGGATCTAAGTTCTTCATTGTTAATAGGAGTCTTCCATTCTTGAATCACCTTCACCTTTTCCATATCCATGTGAATTTTTCCTTGCCCAATAATATGTCCTAAAAATTGATGAGTTATTATGCAAATACACATTTCTCCCTTTTCATGAATAGCTGATTTTTTTGAAGTCTTTAAATATGTTCGACGTGCTCCTTAAGTGAAGAAATAAAAATCACAATGTCATCCAAGTACACTATGACAAACTTATCAAGGAAATTGGGGAGTACTTGGTTCACGAGTGTGCAAAATGTCATTGGTGCATTAGTCAATCGAAAGGCATGACCAAGAACTCAAAAGCTTCATAATGAGTAACACATGTAGTGTGTGTTTGACAGAGCTTTTTTTTAGGCCAAAAACTCTATTTGAAGGCCAAAAACTTTTTTATTAAAAAACAAAAGTGTTTGATAAGAGTCAACAAGCACTTGTTGATAAAAAATACAGTTTTTTTAAGTTGTTTTAGATAAGCTCAAATTTTATGCTTTTCTAAAAAAACTCTTTCTTTTTTTAGTTTATATGAAAACTTAATAAGCATTTAATGTAGATGAATGAGTATTTAATGTAGCTTTCTTATTTACAACCAAACATTTATTAGCTTCTTAATAAAAGTTCCTTTTTTAAAAATATCTATTATACAAAGTTTTACAGACTAAAGCTCTACTTTCATCAGCTATATCAAACGGACTCGTAGTTTTCTCTTCATCCTCTTCTCCAATTCTTACTTGGTAGTATCCCTATCTTACGTCTAACTTTATGAAGTATTTGGCACCTTTAAATTGATTGAACAACTCAACAATCCAGGAATTGGGTATTTAATTTGCACCATGACCTTGTTCAAACCTCAATAGTCTACATATAAATGTAAACTTCCATCTTGCTTCTTCTAGAATAGCACTGGCACGTCGTAAGGTGCCTTTAAGGGGCCTAAGGATTCCAACTTCGAGTAATTTTTTCAACCTCTTCTGTAATTCTGCCAACTCTAGGGAGTCATTCGATATGTGCTTTTTCTTGCAGTTTCACTCCAAGCATTAGTTCAATTTTATGATATAAGTCTCGTCGAGGGGGAAGCTTCCTCAAAAGGTTATCTAGAATTACATCATTAAAAGACTTCAAAGCTTCTATTACCATGGAAAGAGTTGTTTCATCGCTCTCATCTTCTTTTACCATCATTAGTAGGATATAAGAAGGTTCCTTGTGTCTCAATCTTTTCATGAATTGAAGAATGGAAAAAAATTTTAAGTTACTCAATTGTTTTCTCAGTGCTAGGACCATACTTGTCTGCTCCTCTAGCATCAATAAACTATTGGCAGTGAGAATGGGAATTGCTTTCTTCTACATAAAAAATTTCATGCCCAAAATTACATCAAAATCATCCATCAGAATCACGATTAAATCAATGTGGTCCTCCTAAAATCCTAACTTAAGATGTACCTACTTCGCCACATCCATTGTGCTTAAGGCTTTGAATTAACTGCCTTCATTTTACCCATATTTTTATGCAGTTTTAGGCTTAATCTCCTTGCTTCATTCTCTAAACAAAAGTTGTGAATAGCACCTATGTCCACTATCATGCTCTTGGCAACCTTCCCATTAATTACTGCATCAAAAAACATGAGACCTTTCTCATCGGTCTATTTGCTTCCTTATGGCATTCAAAAAACTCAATGCACCTACTTGGTTATTGTCTTCTCTTTCTTTTACTACTTGAACTCATTGTTTTACTGGTTCATGGTAGTGAATAGAAGCATGTAAAGCATTAAAGGCAGTTCTATGAGGACATTCAACAATTCTATATGGACACGACATAGGAAGCACAACATGGATTTGAGCTTGGTCATAAAAGTTTTGAATGTCCATAATGGAGTGTCTCTTGCATTCAAAAGCCTCCTATTATTGCCTTCCCTATACTTCACAAGATTAGCATGCTTGAAAAACTTGTCGCTGTTAGTATTCAATGGAGAGGGTTGTGTAACACCCCGTTTTGAAGTACACTGAAATTCTCAAATTTGATCGAGGTTGACCGGGTTTGACCGTTGTTGACCGAGAAGGGGTCAAATGTTGACTTTTTGCTCCAGGTGGGATTTCACGTTGACCGAAGTACTGTTGCAAAGTACGCACGAGTTCATAAACTACAAAATTTGTCAAATACAGTATTATTTTAATATTATTTTTTAAAAGTATGAATAATTATGCCACGTGTCACCAAGTGGGATGCACCATGTGTAATATTTTAGAAGTGACACATGTCAGCAATAAGAAAATACTATATTATATTATTTTGTCTTTATTTTATATATTATTATTTTATTATTTTATTATTTATTTATTTATTCTTTTTCTTTTTGTCTTTTTCCTTCCTTTCCTTCCCTTTCCCCACGTGAGAAAAACACTTTTCTTGTCTTTTCTTTTCCTTTCTTTCCCTTCTCCTTCTTCTTCCCCGAGCCCGACAAAACACCAGCAAAACACACACAGTGACTTCTCTCTCTCTCTCTCTTTTGACTCTCTCCCCCTCTCTCTTTGATCGATTATTTTGGCCGGGTTTCAATGGCTGGAAGGCAACACGCGCTGGTGGGCTTGAGAGCCCATGGTTAGGCGACGTCAGCGGCCAATTTTCAAGCCATTTGGCTGGCGGACGCGCCGGGATCGGCCATCCAAAACCGACAACCGGAGGTCCTCCAGCTGACCCCTTTTTAAGCGATTTCCGACCGTGAGACCGGTCTTTTCCCCTAGATTTCAACCCCCTGCTTTCGAAAATAACCTCCAATTGCCCAAATTCCGAGCCGTTTGTGGGATAGAAGAGGGGAAATTTGGCCGAAACCTTCCGTCCACTTTCCGGCCACCTCCGATCGAGTTGAGCCCAACAGAGGTCGGTAATGTGATCCTCGTCCCCTTAGCTTTCCGTTGATACCTTATTTGTGAATTTTGGATACCGTTTGTGTTAGCCCCCGGGTACCGGGTATTATTTACCCGAATAAAATATTAATTTATTTGATCCTGTATAATATTGTTGTTCTAGGAGCACGTGTGAGCCGTAGAATTAATTCTATGGAGGATCTTGGTTGGATTGCATGCTTGAATAGAGTGACCCACCTTCAAAATTAATTTCGGGTGTTAAATTATATTTATTTTGTGATAATTAAATGTTTGGATTTAATATTTATGTGTTAAATATTTAGCAAAATTATATTTGAAATTTTGATGGCACAATTTGAATAAATTGAAATGTATATGTGCATTGAAGCATATTTTGATTTTGATAAATTATGGAAATTCATTTTATGAAAATTTGATATTTAAGGAACTTATGATTTTAACATTTTTGATTTATTGTTGAAATTATTGAGTTTATTTCAAGCAATAAAAATGTATATATATGGATTTACGAATTTTGAAATTTTTATGTGATTTAATTATATTTTGAATTTTGAGGAATTAAAGGAATATTTATTTTAAATTGTTGTTAATTTCATTGATGGATTTGAAATTGATGGAATTTATGCTATGGATTTATAATGATGATTTATAAAGGAATTGTGAAAAATTTACGGGTTTAATTGGATGGAATAAACCCGGTAGTATTTATGAGATTTTGAGATTTGAAAATAAATATATTGATTTTATGATTTTTAGATGCACCATACACGTACTGGTGTTCTTTATACATGCATATGATTAGCGCGCAGGTGGATGTGGTGAGTGCGCAGGTGAGTGTGAGTAGGGCACAGATGATTATGGGATTGTCCTGTGGTTGCCATCGGATGAGGATAGGCCGCCCTCCATGGCCGGGATGCCTGTTTGCAACGGCGAGGTGGGACGCCACACGACCGTATGCCGGTTTCTCTCTTTAACCTCATGTCTGGCAGTGCTTGGGACATTGGGTACCATTGGTGCCACTGGTATATAGTGGGTACATTAAATGGTTTTCACGACGTGATTTTAATCATACAATATTTTAGAATTTTATTTAAATTAAAATGTTTTTTTAATAGTGTTTATAAATTAAATTGTTTTGGCATTTTAAATTGAGTTCTATTATTAATTATTTGGTTTTATTTTATTTATTTAAATATTTTTTGGATAATTTTTGTTAATGTAAATTTTATTGTGTTTTTGTATTAATTGTTTACAATACTTTATTCCCAATTTAATATTTTTCATTAGACTTATTTTTTTATAATTATTTCTCACTAAAATTTTTCGATTATTAATTTATTGTCTTTTATTTGCAAATTATTAATTAAATATTTTCTAGATTTTTGGGGCATAAAAATTGGGTTTTGCGAAAATATTTTAAAAATGGAACTTTTCCAGCTGAGTGAATCATGAGAATTTTGAGGGAAAATATTATTTTTAACTACCTATTATTTATTTACTTATTTATTATTAATCAATTAACTAAGTTATTTACCCTTTTATTATTATTATTATTGTATAGTAGATTGGGTTATTCACTGAGATGATTAGCATCTCATATTTTTAAATTCCGTTCCCTTAGGTCCAGATTAGTCGCGTTGATTGTCCGGAGGCGAACTCGACGTCTTGGTTCGTTGCCGAAAGTCCAAGAGGCTTTTCCTTTCCTTTCTATCTTGTATTATTTCTTTTTATCTTATATTGTATTAAATGTCATATTCAATTGTAGTTGATAACGCTTTGTATACTATTTGGACGATTATTTATTTAATTGTGCACTGGTTCCCTGTTAATTTTTGAAGTGCTGAAATTTGTGATAATATTTTGTAGTAAAGTGGAGGAATAAGGTGGTGCATATAGAAGTGTGTTTTCAGTGCAGGAAAATTGTGGGAAATTCTACCCTTAGGGGAGATACTATCGGATTTTCCGTTGGGAGATTCAGTGGTGTTTCCCTAGGATCAGGACTTGTCTAAGGTTCCGGTGAGGAATTTTGGAAGGGTTCCTGACAGTTGAGACTTCTTACTATTGAAATTTTTAGACGTGTAATCCATTAAACGCTCCACTAACGTTAGCATAGTGGCTAGATTTTGCACTCTTTATCACTGAAATTCAACTTTGGCCCAAAATTTCAAGCCTTCAAAGAAATAAAAGAGTTTTGTCATTTTTTGACATGTCATAAATATCTAGCAAGAGCTCCGAGAAAGCCTTCGTATATTCATGTTACCTTATTGTCTCAACTCTCTTAAATTTTAGCAGGCAATGTAGTCCACATTCTTGGAAAAAAAAAAAAATTGGTTCTTGAGTTTCTGCAGTTGCTCTCATATATCTTAATGCATATATTGTTTTTTATGTCCTCATATTTGGATTGCCACTATAATTTTGCATAATTTGTTAGATACATTGTGGTCATCATCGTCTTCATTTCTTCTAAATCTAGTTTCACCACTTGAAAGCACTGCTCCATACCAAATAGAAAGTTTTCAAGCTCTTTTGCATCTCCTGCACCTCCATATGCCTAGGTGGGCATTTTTAAGTTGCCCACACTCCATTCCTATTGAGGTGATAGGTTAGTTTTCTACTCTACGCAAGGTTAAAGTGAGTTTGGTATTCATATACCCCAACTCATTTCTGAATGCCTCTATGGTAGCTTGAAGTCTTCCATTAAGTCATTCATTATAACCGACAACTTGCTATTGCCTCTTCTATGGCTCCTTCTTTCACACCTCCCGTTAAGCTTGAAGCATTATCGACCCCCATGTTTTTTTTTTTTTTTTGAGTGCTCTCACTTGACCAGCCAAATTGTCAATCATCTCAACTTTTTCAAAAATTTCCTTTCAGTTATGGCCTTTGAAATGCGCATCCTTGGTGTAGGCAAGCTCCTTAAGCTACTGCCTGATGGCCGTATTTCATTTGTCATCTTCTGTATCTACGTGGTTCATTTCGTAACCGCGCTCTAATACCAGATAGCATAATCCAACTTTTGAAGTATGCAAAAGTAAACTGCACAATGCTTACTAGCATCACGAGTATAGTAAGTCAACTGTTAGTGCTCCTTGCAAGCAAATAACCCACATATATTAATAATATAGTGCAAACATCAAGTAAGCAATAAAGCAAATAATAATTGATATTAAAAGGGACAAGCACAAAAATGGACAAAAGAATTGAATAAAATGCATTCATTTTATTAGATAACAATGGAAAGAGCCCACAAAAGGGTTACAAGCATGCATCACGAGCTCTAACTATGTTGGTGGTCTAGCCTAACATCTTATGGACTAGCCACCTCTTTTTAAAAAGCTTATTTAGCCATTATGATCCTAGAGGAAAGAAACATCAAAATGCGTGACGAGTCGTGATGGCACCATTTCTATAAAGCAAAGTCAAAAGTTCATAAAAGTAACCACGGGCATGACTAATAACTCTCGATGAACTTAATTTGGTGATTACAGACAAAATACTAAGTTATTAACTGCAAGCAGATGGGACTCTCATACAAAGGCACATATTGCAGTGAAGTGCCTTATCAATTTAGGCCTTCTTTTACCTTTTCTTTTTTTTTTTTTTTCTTTTTCTCTTCTTTTTTCTTTTTTTTAAAGAAAAATATCGATTGCATGAAGAAATAATACTAGGCACATCAAACAACAAAAGAGAATTGAGCCACGGAGGCTCTCTTTTTGCCCTCTCTTACCAAAGTTCTAGTTTAAGGTTATTCAATAACAAACCATACAACTAAGCACATTAACAATGGCATACCACACACACACACACACACAAAATGTGTCTGAATGTAATATATAATGCCAAGGTACATTAACATTAAATGATCATTATTATATGATAGGCTTCAATAATATTATGAATGTTGTGGATCAATCAGTAAGGATAGGCCTCAATAATGGAAAGCATGGCAGGAATTTTGATGACTTTGTAACGAGGAAAACCCGCTTCATTTATCAGCTTTTTCCATTCCATTGCTGTTTTGTCCCTTCCACCCGTGTACACCAACATTGAAAGATCTGATTTTAAGTGCGATTCCTCAAGCAGATGATTGTTTCCTTCAACAACAACATCCATAATAATAACTTTTCCATTTTTTTCTGGTATTGCTTTGCGACAAATCTTCAAAATTTTCACCACTATGTCATCAGGCCAATCACGCAGCGTAGTCTGCATTGTACTATTAAATCAAATAAAGAACATCTTTGTAGTAATTATTGTAAAGAACATATATATTAAACATTAAAAATCCCTTTTTGAGTTTCACTTTTAGAAATTCAATTTTCGATCAACTCTCACACATATTAACACCTAAAATAAATAAGTTTTGAATAGAAGCAAAAGTTTAATTACACTTACTAATCTTGCACTTTTGGGTTGTTATTAAAGTAGCCCTTGCTTTTTTCCATTTTTTCTTGAATAATCTCACAGATGCACTATACAAATATTTTAATAGCATTTTTCAAATATCTAATTGGTATGATACCAAAAAAAAAAAAAAAAAAAAAGGAAAAAAAAAGAAAAGAACCGTGTTTTTCACTCATTAGTAAACCCCAACTTCCTTCACCAGCATCACACATCGAAATCCCCCTAACCCAACTAATAAAACGACTTACATTTTCCTTATTGTTGGAGTTGGTCTTTGAGGTTAAGGCCAGGCTCTACATTGTGGTTTCTCTTTGGTGATGTGAGTGGCTATGGATGGTTTAGGTATCATCTGGGAATAATTCAGTAGAACTCACTTCTTATTTAAAAAGTAATTTATGAGATTTAACATCACCCACCCCAAAAAAATAAAAGAGATTTATAAGGAATCACCAAGGAATCACATAATTGGTGCTTCCTTGTAAATCGTCCAATATCCAAATTCTACAAAACGGTAAATCATTGAAAAATCACTTTGAAATTATTTTTGGTAAACAGTAGTTTAGAAAGTGCTTTTGGCCTATTTGCAAATTAACTTTTAGAACTCTATTAAAATACTCTCAAAAGCACCTTTATTGCCCATTTGAATGTGCTAGTGCACTTTGGCAAGTCTAATTAGGTGGTAATTAAGAAGATGGCTGGGAAGGTGTTACTGGTATAATTTTTTCCCCCCTTCGTCCTTTTGGTATAAGTTGAAACACATATTGCCATAAAATGAAATCCAATTTTTACATAAATATTTTGCATGGCATAGCATAAGAATGAGATTTCTTTTTTTCCCAAAAAAATAAAATAAAATGAAAAATAGAACAACTATAAATTAATAATAATCAAGCAAATTATATACTAAACTATTACCTTCAACAAAAGAGCATCTCCACTAGGAATAGAGTCAAACATATCACCTGCAACATTTGTAACACCTTCATAGGTGGGTGCTGTGGCAATTACACGTGGCAGATCAAAGTTGATTCCTTTGATGTGTGGGTGAGCTTTGATGATCTCATGAAGGTCTTTCCCTGTCCTACCACCCACATCAACCAACGTTGTAATCTCATTCAGCCCACCATTTTCTTTATAGGCGTCTATTACTGCAACCGTGTCGGTGTCAGCGGTGTTCGAATAGCAATCAGTTAGCAACTGGTCGAGCTCAGGTTTCTGGGTTGCTGCATACTCATAAAGTGTGCAACCAAAGGCCTTGTTACAACAAGTATCACCGTCCCTGATTCTCTGGCTAAGGTACTGCCATGGTCTCATGAAGTCTGGGTCGTTTATAAGTTGTACCTGTTTCACTAAACTTGGCTTGGAATCCCACAATATCCATTTGGACAGATCTGTGAGTCCGTACAAAGTTTCTCCAGCGCCGTCCGATGGATGATGTGCGGCGAAGATGTTCTTGTAGACCAACAGTCTCATAACTCGTTCGAGGCTTGAGATGCTAAGAGATGGTGCGTCGGAAATTTTGGAAGCTATTTCAGACAATGTCATTGGACCACCATGGTTGTGTATAATGTCGGCAATGCGAAGATCCACAGCACATTTCAGTAGCGAAGAGATCATTCCCGACGTAATGTGCTTCCAAATCTCTGCTTGGCCTTTCAGTGCTGATACATCTACTTCTTTCCCTCCTTCCATTTTTTCTTGATCTCTTTTTTTCGCTGTAAAAGTAGGGGTGCCGATAAGGAATATCTCTCTTTTACAAGCTGCCGGATATGTACTCTCTCTCTTATTGACAAGTTTGGTGTGAACAATTATGATCGGTTACTGATGTATGATGTCCAATAGAATAGAGAACAGAACAAAGTTTTCCACTTAAAATTTTCTTTTCATTAAATTTTTTTCTCCCCATTAAATGTTTGGAATTTTTTTTTTCTTTTTTACTATTTTTGCATCAATGCTACATATCACCATTGATTTTATCATATCCCGTCACCGTCGACAATAATTGCAGTTGTTTTGTCTTCTCTGTTTTATCTTTTAGTAGTATCTCTTTAACTTTTTTTAATATTAATATGATATGACTATATAATTAAATATTTTATTAATGGTTTTCCCCATCATCGTCTCAGTGCAAAAGCATAAAATTGATGAACGCATTAAATAAAAATTTTATTTTTATTTTTAAATGAGTAATCATTGAGTATTACCAAAAAGAAGAAGAAAAAAAAAAAAAGGAATAATTATTGAGGAAAAACGACAGAAAGTTACCTAGACAAGGATCACACATGGAGATATGAACCAAATCTCAGGATATAGAAAGGCCATATCTTATTATTGAACAGAGATAGTATGGTATAGGTGGTGTTTGGTAGGAAGGATAGATTTTGATAGGATATAATTGAATAGTATAAAATAATATAATATTGTATTTGGTATAATTTTGGATTGAGCAGTAAATTAATTGTTTAATATTTGATGCATAATTGGACTGTATTGGATTTTTTTTTAATTATAATTTTTATTTTGTTTAAAATGAAAAATTTTTAAATTATATTTATATTTATAAAAAATTTAAATACTATATTTAATTAAAGTTTTAAATTTATGTATTTATACTTGCATTAAAATTTTAATTTTTTTAAGAATTAAATAAAAATTAAATTATAACATAGTATTTCATAAATAACAATTAATTGATGATAAAAATAATTTAATGATATTTATAAGACATTTGTAATTTTTTTTTTACATCCATAAACTACTTAAAATATTATTTTCAAAACCAATTAAAACAAAATTACCAGTCATGGTAAATCATAAATAACAATTAACTACAAATAAAAAAAGTTGACACTATATTTAATTAAGAATTTGTTGATAGCATAAGTTGAACTTTTATAACCTGCTTTAAGTGTAATTGAAATTTCATACAAGTTAAATTAATAAAATAATATCTAGGGATAACAATATTTTTTTATATTTTTTGATCATATACAACTATTGATATCCCTCCACCCCCACCTGGTGGCTCAAAAAATTTATTGATGTACATGGTTTAACAACCAAGCCAATCTCATATGACAAAACAATGTATAAGATGAAGTACACGTTGTAGCAGAATTCAACAGCAGCATGGCAAACAAAAATCAAATCTCTCACAATCAGCTGTTAAAAGCTTCAATAAGATCCGAACCATGCAGTTGTTAAAAGCTTCCATACATAATACCAATACTAGCAACACAAAGCTAAGCAGCAGCATATTATGATAGAGTTAATATGCAATGCCATAATCTAATGCAAGAGAGGAAACACTGGTATAAACTAGAGAAAAACACATTGTACCAAAAACTCAACCTGGTTATTTAAAAATTCAAGCAAATATAACCAAGACATATAACAAGAGACCTCTATATCTTAATGCAGTATGATTGCTAAGTATAAATCTACCACCTACCTATCAAGCACATATTTTATTTTAACAACAACTTCCATATTAGCAGTCAAGAACAAAATCATATACAACAAATACCAGTTATTACAAAGGGTTTTCCAGTAAGACCTAGTGCTAAAGTGAAAAAATGGAATGCCAGGGTATACAACTGCCTCAAAAAGCTAATATTCAATCCCTTGCCTACCAAGAAATTATATGGAACAGAGTAGCTCCCAGTTTGATTGCATTTTCCAAAAAAGTAAAAAAGTAAAAAAGTAAAAAAGCCTATATGGAACAGAGTAGCTGCCATATGAAGTATGACCAAAACACATTCAAAACATGGTCTCGAATATAACAGCAAAACTTGACTATTTTACCTTTCAAATTCGTAGAAGTTGCGCTGTAGATGTAGACCACAAATTTAAGCCATTTTCCTCTCAAATCGATGCCTTAATTTCGCAGATTGAAGCAATAATTGGTGCGGAATAGAAGCCCTAATTTTGTGAACCAAATCCCTAAACAAATCAAATGAAGAAGAAGAAGACATTAGATCGACGAAGAAGAAGAAGGAAAATGAATAGATCAAAGAAGAAGAACAAGAAAATGAATAGATCAAAGAAGAAGAACAATACTCACCGGCGGTTCCAAATGAAAGAGGTGGAGAACGATCCGTTGAGAACTCGAAGAGAGGCGACGAATGGTCTGGCCAGAGACACCTTCGAATGGGAGGACAAGAGCTTTTTCACAAGAACTTCGAAAGAGAGCAAGACAAAAGTGACCCAGGTGTTTCAGTGGGTCAGGTTTGTCCCCTTCTAAGAGGATAAATTGATTAACGGGATAAATTTGTCCCATTCTCCATTTTGCTTCCCAAACAGCAGAGACTATAACTTGTTCTGACTTGGCCAATCCTATGTAACAAACATAGCCATAAGGTTTATCCTATTTTAAAATATACAAATATCCTTTACTATTAGCAAATTTGTGTTAAAATAAACTGAAAATGAGTAAAATTACAATTGAATAAAATTATATTTTTCATAATTTAATATAAAATATAGTAGGGCCATCCAGGTTCACTTCTTTTTTTCTTTTTTCCTTTTTTTTAAAGATGGTGGCATCTAGGTTTGGAAAAGAAAAAGAAAAAATCTGGAATGATTTGAAAATCTAGATCAAAGAAGGAAAAAAAAAAAAAACTTTCTACTTCTTCCTCTTCTTTTTGGTTTCTTAAAAAAAAAAAAAAAAAAAAACAATAGAAACAGAAAAGAGTAAAAATATCATTTAAATTGTTAACACATTAATCATATATGATAAATTTTGATTAGATATCAATACAATAAAATAATTTTTTTTTTTCAAAAAGAAAAGAGTAAATGAACCATATCTGTTAAGAAGCTAAACATAAAAAAGAAAAGAAAAAAACAGCATTCACATGCTCAAATTCCATAAACATTAATAATTATCAATTTAATATATTACAAATTAAACTCATATTAAACATCCATTATAATTAAAAAAAACATACATTGTCAATTTATAATATTAAAAAATTACAAACCAAATCAACATTCAAAATCCAACATAACTATTAGAAAATATTTAATTTAAAATAACACATCATTGTTTAAATTTTCATTCAAAATTAATGTTAAGATATCTTTCTTTAAAAAGCTTGCCGATAAAGATGTTGGAAGATCAATAGGCGATCTGACAAAGATTGTTGAGGGCGCTTACAAAGTTGATTATGATGTGTGATGTCCAGTAAAATAGAATAAATTTTTTATTTTTTACTTTTTTTCAAAAAAAAAAACACAAAAATCAGAAAATAAAAAACCAACATTTTATTTTTATATAAAAATTATATATTCGAACCACGATTGAATGATACAAGATAGCATTGGATGATACAATACTGCATGGGACCACCAGATTAACCTCCTCCTTTTGTTTTATTATTTTTCAGGGCATAGAACATAATTGCTTTCCCCATCTCCTTCTGCAAGGATTTGGCTGCTGCATCTGTATCCGTATCTGTGAATCCATCAATACATATCACCCATAATTTTACCATGAAAAAACAAAATAAAAAAAAAAAAAAACTGATCTTTGGATCACCTACAATTTTATGTGGCCGTTTGACAAATGGTGAAAATGATTAGTGTGGAATTTAAAATAGCCAAAGCAATTTTTTTAATTTAATGTTTTGATTTTTTTTTTCTAACTTTTCCATTTAAAATTTTCATTCAGTAAAATCTTTTCCCTGATTAAATTTTTGTTTTTTTCCCCCCCTCTATTTCGCCATGTAAAAATTCTTCTATGTTTAAATTTTTTTTTCCCTATTTAATCTTCTTCTTCTTTTTAATGTTTACCAATAAAAAAAATTTCCCAATTTAATACTCTTTTCAATGCAATAAATTTTCTATTTTGATTTAAGTATTTTTAAAGTCCACATCAATCATTTTTGTCTTTTTATTTTTTTTATTGGTGAATACATCAATCATTTTTGTTCTTGGCAATATATGTTAATGGAAAAATGTTACCCATCTACAGTGCCATTGTTTTATATAACGGCTAGATAAAAGAAAAAAAAAAAAAAATTTCCAACGGTAAAGAGCTCTTTCCTTGTTTAACCGATACTCATTTGACCAGTCAACATTCAAAATTTCATCTCATTGCTTTTCAGCCACTGCCCTCTCGAGTCTTGATATATTATATTACTTTTATTGCTTGTCACTTCTTTTTTCTTTTTGTCTTTTTTTATTTATTTATTTATTTTTCTCTTTTTTTTGTTATTGCATAATCATTTTTCTACATGCAAGTTTAAAACTTCTATTGGTAAATTAAAGGACGGGAAGTATGAACAGTAAAACACTATCTTTCCTAGTTTCTTTTTTAATTATTTGTTTATTACTATGATTTTTTTTTTTTTGAATATATTGCAAGATATCAATCCTGTAAGTCAGAAAGGATTATTGGCTTTCCTTACTCTTTTTTTTTTTTTTAATTTCTTTTAAGTATTTTTGTGAAAGATTTCTTCTTCTTTTTTTCTTTTTTCTTTTTTTTTTTAATCTATGAGTTAAAATTTTTGAAGATTTAAAATGCCTAAATTTGGTATTGATGGGTAACATGATTGGCCATTTGCATTGGTTATTGTTTTTTTTTTTTTTAATTTCCTCAGTGATATAGAAGGATAGAGATTCAAGATTATTGTTGATAAAAAATATTATTGATCACCATTGTACTGCTCATATAGTAACATTCTTTTAACAGGGTATTTGCATAATGTTAAAATTAGTAGAAATTTAAAATTTTTTAGGAAAAAAAAATTTCCTTTTGTTGAATAGTTTTTAAAAGTTGAAATTTATGGGATTCAGCATAAAATAAATATATGAGAAATTAATATGGAAAATTGATATTTCTAAAGAGTTGTCATTGTAAAATTTTTTGAAAAATTAATTTTACATATTTTTTAAAATATAGTTTTATCATTTAATTTTAATATATAAACTTATTTAATTACTTATAAATTATATACTCTTCTATTATTAACCAAATATTATAAAAAGAATTACAAGAAAAAATATTCTTGAAAAATTGGATCCCAGAATACCAATTCTCAATAATCAATTTCCTTTAATACTTTTCCTTCCATCAAATAGGACATAAGAGTTTGGATCACTTGTCTCCTTGTATCCTTAATTGGATTTATGACATTTTAATTAAACATGCATTTAAAGTCCTTACACATACTTTAATTAAAACCCAAATTTATATTTATATATATATATATATATATTTCAATTATTTAGTTTAAGTATTTATTTTATATTGCTTGGCTGGTTCTATCACCTTTAATATATTTATATATATAATCATTTATATAATTGTTTTTGGCTGGCTTTGCCGCCTACTTTCTTATTTTCTTCTTTCTTTATTTTACTTAACACTCTTCCCCCCCCCCCCCCCCCCCTCTTTCCTATTAGTATCAGAGCCATAAGTGTTCCGATCTATATCTTGCTACTTTTTTGTAGCACCCGTAGAGTGTTATATCTACTTAATTCATTCATTTCCTTACTTTAATTTCTGAATCTTTATTTCTTCAATTTACTCTTGCTATATTGCTTCTTTTATTCTTTGCTAAACTATAAATTCGAGTCTGAACTATAAATCCCAAGAGAGGTCTGAGAGGTTTAGGAAGAAGAAGAAATGATATGTGTAAAAGTAGATTTAAGATTATAAAGCTTTAAAAATTAAATTTTGAAAATGGATAAATTATTTAGATCTAATTCTTCTACTAGTTCTAGATTAAGTACTAGTTCTAGATCATCACTTAATGGAAATCAAATACCAGATCTAATCAATAAAGAACATTGTAGTTTTTCTTCAAATGAATCAATCAATCCCGACTAGAATATTCCTCCAGTTTCACCTAGTGAAATTTATTATCATAAAACTTGGTCTTTATCTTCATTTAAAAGTGAATCACACATTAAAACAGTTGAACAAGTTTACACAATCAACAAAAATCACGAAACCTGCCAACTACTTAGTAAAGATAACATTAAAAAACATATACAAGATGGTCACCGTTTCCTACACATAGGATTAGTTCAAATTGGAATCAAACCGCTTACAAAATTAGGAACCAATTCATTTATTCTATTATGTTTTAGAGATGCTAGTTTTAAAAACTTTAATGAAGGTGTCTTTGGAGTCACAGAAACCAGTTTATGTAATGGTCCTGTTCATTTTGATTGTTACCCAGATTTTCCAGTCAGTTTAACAAATCCATGCATATTAAAAGTATTAACTGTAAATATAAAAACCTTAGGTTATAGGCTTGACGAAGGTCGCCAACCATTAGCCCTAATTTATAGAATACGTTATAAAGTCTCAGGAACTAACATGAACTTTAAAGCTAAAAAACATAATGCTAAAGGTCATATCATGTTAATCTAGAGTCAATATCAATATTTAAATATAAAAATCTCTAAAATGATCAAATGATCCGATGTCAATTTACCCTCTGATTGGGTATTAATTGATGCCCAAAGTCCAACTCCTATTCAAAATATTTTAACCAATACTGAATTCATTTCACAGTCTGAAGATGGGTAAGTAAAAATCACTTTTGATAGACAACCTAGATCTAATCAACTCTTAAGAGAAACCTCCTCAAGAAGATCTTTTAATAAACCAATAATAGAATCAATATCTTTTGATAATATGTCTAAATGAGATCAAAAAATTGAAAAAGATTTACAAAGAATTAAAATCCAAAAATTAGAATAACAATTACACAAATTAAGGTTAGAAAATGAAATTAAAAATCTCAAATTAAAATCAATTTACAACACTGGACAGGTTAGTCAACCCTGATATAGTGATGGAGAAATTCAATCAATTCAGTCACCCACAGCCTAAGATTTCATAGATCACCAATTAAACACATTATCTACACCATTCAAACCCAATTGGAAACAATTAAATCAAGAAATGATGTCTGATAAAAATCATGAAAAATTAATAAAATATAGACAATCACACATTAGAGAACAGAAAGAACATATCTGGCAAAGCTGGAAACAATTAATGTTACAACTTAAATTTGATATACAATTTTTCGATTATCTTGAAAGATATTATTATCACTTTAAAGATTTAAAAATCTTTGACCAAAGAAAAATGGATTAAATCAGATCAATCAACAGTTCTATATAGTCACCTTCCAGTTGAGAAAATAATCATTCCCCACTTAAATAATCAAGTCATAGCCTCACCATTTAAGACTTTCACTCATGAAAGTAAAGATTTAATTAATGAAATTAGAAAAGTTATTGAACAAAATAATTACACAAATCAAAGTATTATTACAGTAGGCAAACAACTAGATGAAATCGAACCAAAATTGATAATTCATCTAAAGAAGAAATTAAACCACAACCCCTCATAAAGTTCCTAGATATTACAAAAATTCCAACACTCCCAACAAAAACGAATCAACTCAGTCAACTCTTAAAAGAATTACAATTAAAAGCTTCAACATCCAAAAATGAAGCCTCCTCTTCCAATCTTGCTACTATTAAAAATCAAAATTCATCTGATACGAAATCAAATCAATCTTCATTAGATAATCATCTTAATAGACTTAAAAATCAAAAACCAAGATTTAATACCTTTAAACAATGGAATAATAAACCCTTACCCCAGAATTTCAAGAATCTAATCAAAGAAATCAATTCTCTGTCAGTTCTGACAAATTAAATGAATGGAATATAGATGGTTTAAAAGAACAAAAAATATTAAACAAATTACATCATATGTCCATGGTTGCTAATAGTTATTTTACTAACCAAAACCTTCCCCAACCTTAAATTGTTGAACTATTAGTCACAGGTTTTACTGGTACGTTACACTACTGGTGGGAAAAACATTTAACAGAACAATCTAAATCAGAAATCATTCATGCTAATAAATTAGATGAAGAAGGATTTCCAATATTTAATGAATCAATAGGTCAAGGTGTCCCCGATGAAGTTAATACCTTGTTAGCCACAATAATCAGGCATTTTATAGGAATGCCTACTGATGTCACAGAAAGAATCCATAGTCAATTAACCAATTTACATTGTCCAACCCTTAGTGATTTCGAATGGTATGTGCAAACATTTACCACTGGAATTATGATGAGAAATGACAGTAATCGACCTTTTTGGAAAGAAAATTTTATTAATGGATTACCCTAATTATTTGCTAGAAAAATCAGAAATGTCTTAAGTAATGATAGTGGTCACATAGATTACGACTCATTAACTTATGGAGACGTAGTTTCAATAATAAAAAAAAAAGGATTAAAAATGTGTACTGATATGAAAACAGAAAATCAATTAAATAATGATAAATGCAAAACTGAATACGAATTAGGAAACTTTGTCAACAATACGGTCTACCTACGATAGTACCCTCTAGGAGAAATAAAATCAAAGAAAAATCAAATAAACTTTCCAAAATAATAAATTCTCCAATCATAAAACTTATTACAACACCAATAAATTCAATAAACCCAATACTGCGAAATTCTACAAATCAAATAAACATACGAAAGACTCAAAAGATAAAACTAAAATCAAATGTTTTAAATGTAATAAATTTGGTCACTTTGCTAATGTCACAGATAACCCTAATATCACTTTAGGATATTTAGATGCCTGTTATCTAGACACTTGTTGTAATAAATAAATTAATGTTTTAACCAATTCTACTGAAGATGAAGATATAATATTAGAATTAATTAGCAAATTATATAATCCTGATGAAATGATAGAATACATGAAAAAATATAAAAAAATCATAACTGATAATAATAAAGAAACAAATCAAATTAATAAAAGTACTCAAAAAAATATGTTTAACAGAAGCCTTACAAACATTTAATAAATCAAAAACTAAACAGATAATTGTCCAATATTTACAATTGGAAATTAAAACAATCAAGTCTGAAATTAAAGAATTAAAATTAGAAAACCACTTAATCAAACATCAATTGCAATTTATTCAAGAATAACATCAAAAACTTATCCATAATCAACTCGAAGAATAGGAAGAAGGATTTTCCCATGAAAACTGTTTAGCTTCAATTCAAAAATCAAACTTAGGAAATGGCACATCAAGATCACAATAATCATTAAAGATTTTCAATTCATAACAATCGCACTTTTAGATTCAAGTGCAGATTTAAATTGTGTTCAAGAAGATCTTATACCTAGTAAATACTATACAAAAACTAAAGAAAGATTAAATTCTTCTAATGGCAGTAAAATGGATTTACAATACAAAATCAATCATGCACATATTTGTCATAATAAAATTTGTTTCAAAATATCATTTGTCCTTGTTAGAAATATGACAGATCAAGTAATCTTAGGTATTCCCTTTCTTTCTTTATTGTATCCATTTACCATAGAAAATAATGGAATAATCAGTTATCTGTTAGGAGAACAGTTTAAATTTGAATTTATTCAAAAATCACTTCATATTCAAACGTTAAAAGAAACTTCAATTTCAAAAACAATCAATCACATTCAAAATAAAACTAAACATTTACATTTCCTACAAGAAGAAATTAAATATAAACAAATAGAAAATCAATTATCTAATCCTTATCTTCAAAACAAAATCATAGATTTTCAACAACAATTAACCAAAGAAGTTTGTGCTGAAATACCTAATGCTTTTTGGCATAGGGCAAAATACATGGTTAAACTTCCTTACGAAAAAGATTTTGATGAAAGAAATATTCCAACTAGGGCCAGAGCAATTCAAATGGATCAAAAACTAATGAAATATTGTAAAATTGAAATTGAAGAACTCCTAACTAAAAGATTAATTCATCCTAGTGAATCCCCTGGGTCTTGTTTTGCTTTTTATGTTCAGAAAAATGCTAAACTAGAATGCGGATCCCCTAGACTCGTAATCAACTATAAACCCTTAAATAAATGCCTCCAATGGATTAGATACCCTATATATATATATATATATACATGGGCATATAAAACTAACGAAATCATGCATAAGATTGTTTTTTAAGGAGGTAAGGTATGTAACACCCCGTCCCAAATCGCACCGGAATCCGTGCACGTTGACCGTTGACCGTTGACCGAAGGGGTCAAAAGTTGACTTTTTGACTCGGTGGGAATTTCGAGATGACTAGGGTACCGTGGCGAAGTGCACGATGCCACGAGTTCGTAGACTGGTAGCACGTTGAAAACGGAGCTACGGTTTGAAAGTTATGGACGAAACAAGTTGCGGTCCAAACTGTCCAAGGGGTGCTGGAGTTGACTTTTTGTTTATGGGGAATTGAGCTTTGACTCATGCATGGTTGTGAAGTGCTCGTTGATACGAGTTCACAGACTAGCAGCACGCTCAAAACGGACATCCGGTTAAAAAGTTATGGACGTTTGAAGTTTACCGGATACCGTATTATTTTAATGTTTTTTTTGGTCGGTGAACAGTGAAATGCCACGTGTCAACTTCTGATTGGTCCACGTGGCATGAACAGTGTCACACAAGGGTTTTTATTTGTTAAAATTCTCGGGGAAGAGAGAGAAGAGAGAGAAAGAGAGAGAGGAGAGAGAAAAAGAGAGAGAGAGCCACCGCCGGCCACCGGATTTTGCCACTGTTCCCGCTGAGTTACTGTACATGCGCCGGACAGAAAGCTTGCCCACCTCATTTCCGGCAAAACCTCCAAATTTCACGGCGAACGGCCTCCGGACGCGCCCGGATCGGACGTCCGAAGTTTGGCGGCGATTTTTCCCCTCCACCGCCGGCCACCGCGAATCGGCACTGTTCCGGCCATTTTCCGGCCACACGCGCCTGACAGCCTTGATCCTCTCCTCAAGTCCGGCCTACCCACCAAAAATCACGGCCATCGGACCACCGACGCGCCGGGATCGGAGCGTTTTCCGGCGAGGGGTCGAAAATCTTCAAACGGTGATTTCTCCGCCGTCCGACCTCCGTTTTGCTCACCGTCGGTCCCGTTGGATTGCTCTCCTCACGATCTACAAATCTGCAAAATTTCACAGCAAACGGCCACCGTCGGAAAATACTGTTCCGGTGACGGTTGCCGGTGACGTGGCGGCCCGCCGGAAATTACTGTTCCGGCGAGTACCCGAAAATTCCGGCCAGCTCCAGTCCGCAGTGTTCGACCTCCTGAACCCAAATCCGACTTCCGTTTCCGCCAATTCGCGACGGTTTGGGAGAATTGCGGAGCCGAAACTCGAAAAGCTTTCCGGCGAGATTCCGACCCCGTCGGGTTCGATCACCGGAAAGTAAGACCGAATCCGTGATCCTCATCACGCGAGCTTCGATTCGGTATATAACTCGTAACCCTTAGATTTCGCTTGGTGTTCGCTCCCCGGGTATCCATTTGGGAATTTCCCGAATAAAATATTAATATTTTTGGTTTGTGCACTGTGGTTGTTTAGGTGCACGCGCGAGTAGTGGAGTGGATCCCGAGGAGGATCTTAGTTGATTTGCGCTCTCCAGGTGAGTGACCCACCTTCAAAAATTATTTTGGGCAATTAATTAAATTTAATTGGTATTTAAGTTAGTATTTAATTATGCTCATGTGGTGTGGTTTAATTATGATTTTAATGCGGTTTAATTTAAATTATTTGTTATGCATGAGCAAGGTATGTTTCGGTATTAATTTCACGTGGTTTCAAATGTGATTTCTCGGGCATAATTAGGTTAAATATTTTATGAAAATATTTGGTTAAATTTTATAAATTATGCCCGCGGTATTTTTATGGTTGCATCTCGTATTTCGAGGAAAATTGTGGTTTGTTGATTATCGCTGTTTCGTACCGGGTTATTGGATAAAATATGTGGGATGGTGTTTTGTGAAATTTTGGTATACTTCCCACGGTGGTTTTTGAAAAAACGGTACGGTTGGTTATTATTGTTTATTTTTAGACGCACTCATACAGTATTGGTGTTCTGGTGTATGGTGTATGGACACGTGGTTTAGCACGCGGTTATTATGTGGTTTAGCGTGCGGTTATTACTTCACCCGTGAGTTGCCATTGGACCGTGGGCAGGCAAGGTTATTGTTGCGCACAGCCGCCCCCCTCCTTGGCCGGGTGATGGTTTTTAGCAGTCGGTACTGTCGGGACGCCGAAGTGACCACTGCAGGTTTCTCTCTTTAACCTCCCGCCAGTCGGTGCTCGGGACGCTGGGTATCGGAGGGCATCACCGGTATATGGTGTGGTGCGTCAGGTGTAATTGTCGATGTAATTGTAAATAATGGTTTAAACCCCAAAGGTGTTCAAAATTTATTTATTATAATTTATTATATTTTTATTATATATTTGGGGTATGTATTTATTTAATTGTTGTTGTTAAATTATTTAATCCCTTGGTTTTTGGGAGGTATGCACATTGGGTTTTGCGAAAAGGTTTTAAAAAGGGAACATTTCAAACGGAGCGATTGGTGAGAGTTTTGAGGGAAATCATTATTTTCCAAAGGTTATTATTATTTATTATTAATTGTTGGTATTTGTTCCACTCCTTAATTATTATTATTTTATTATTATTATTAAAAGGTGTTCAGTAGTTCGGGTTACTCACGGAGATGATTAGCATCTCACACTCTTAAATTCCGTTCCCTTAGGTGCAAGTGGTGGTAGACGTTCTTCCGGAGCGAACCAAGTTTTCCGCTGCTGTTGTGTTTCGAGAAGTTTCTTTGTACTCTTTCATTTCAGTGTATTATTTCTTTTCAGCCTTGTTGTATTTCTGTTGTTTAGCACTTCTTAAAGCTCTGTATACTATTGGAATACTTCTGTTTTATTTATGCACTGGACTGTTGTTGCTTTGAGAAGTGCTGGAATTTGTGGAATCAGTTTGTAGTTTGTGGGAGGAATAAGGGGATGTTTTTAGAACTGTGTTTTCAGTGCAGGTAAGTTGTGGTAAGTAAATCCCTTAGGGGAGGCTCTGTCGGATTTTCCTTTGGAGGGTCCGGTAGGGTTTCCCTGGGATCAGGGCTGTCTAGGGTTCCGGGGAAGGAATTCTGGACGGGTCCTGACAAGGTATCTTTTATGCTCTTCGTTTAATAATGCTAAATCTCCTCTTCACTTTCAATAATCATTCGGTCTATGCAGGTTTATACAATTTTTTTGTGGATAAATTTATGATATATTAAGAATGTAGGAGTACTATGAATTTGGTTTTAGTTTTGTAAAAACTCTAGGTGGTCAAATAGCTCATCATTAATTGATTAGGAAGGAAAAAAAAGTAAAGAAATTAAAGAAAAGTAAGATAAACTAAAATCAATTAAAACTTATTTTGTAGCATTTTTCTAAAATATATTTTAAAGCAATAATTTTGCTTTTTTAAATTACATTTTTAATATATATGGTCAAGTAAATTCTTGGTTGTCTTAGAAAAATTATTTACAAGTTTTATTTCCTAGGTTTACATGTAAATCTTGATTTGACACCTTATATACATATATAGTATGAAACTCTAGAATAGCATTATTATCAATTGTCGAATGAGATATACATTTTTCTTTTTTCTTTTTTTAATTTGTGGAACATGAACACATTGTTCAATTTAATTATACCATAATGAGTATTAAAATTTGAAAAACCAGTGTGCATGTCTAATTTCCCTTGGCCATTGCCAATGATCAATTTGTCATCACCAAAATAGTCACATCTTTTGGTTATATTTGATGGAGAAGTGATGTTGTTGGTAGTATCACATCTGTTGAGGCATAAAAAGCATTGTTATTGTTCTGGATAGTGAAATTTTCATCAAAGCGATCCCAGCATTTATCTGCATCCTGTCCTGCTATTTTGCAAATTGGAAAAATATGCGATTGTTATTATTTTGGGCTCCTCTTCCATGTCCTTCGTCATGCCCGTGAGTGGAGAAATTGCTTTTGTTATTTGGCTGTCCACAATTTGTGTAATTGGATTCATATCTACAAGTAGAATCATTACCATGGCTAGAGTTGTAGGTTCGACCAGAATTGTATCTTTTGTAGTTGCATGTCAGGAACTTATGCAGACATAATTTCAAGCAGAGTTGCTTGAAGAATCGGCACTTCCTGATTCAATAAAAGGGACTGCACATCATCAATATCGAAAGGCATACGGTTGGAATTAATGTTGGTAATGGCAGCATCGAAATTCTAGTGGTAATCATAATATCTGCATAATAAAATATTTGTCAGTGATATAATCAAGCAATCAGCAATACTCTTCATCTTTGTAAAATAAGCAGCCCTCGACAGTGAGTCCTCTTTTGTTTTGAAACTGAACTTTGAGTTGCATGATTTTTTCTCGAGATTGACTTCCAAAAAGATGTTCAATGGCACACCAAAGTTGATGAGACATCATTGCTTTTAAAGCCTTCAAGATTTGAGTGTGTATACTTGATGTGATAGATTGATCCAGTCTTCTCCACTCAAAGTAATATGGATTTGGAACTTGAGTCTCCACAATTTGCCCATCATGGATTGCACTAAATATTTTTGTAAAAGGTGGTGGAACCAAGCTACCGTTCAAAAAGCATTCTATGTCATTGCTAATAATTGCTGGCAAGATTTATGACTTCCAAATGATGCAGTTGTTTTGCTCTAATCTCAAAGGAAAACTATAGTTAGGAAGAGTAACATTAGAAAGATTTAGTATGGTAGGAGTAGGGACTACAACAAAGGAGAAGGAACCCATTGAATCTGAATTACTCACTAGAGCTTTAAAGAAACTCTGATACCATGTGATTTTTCAATAACTAGTAAAATAAAATAAAGGAGACTTGTATTGCTCAAAATGTTATACATGTATAAATACTAAAATACATGATGCAGGCTTATCATTAGCCCCTGTACCCTTATCAAATCAAAACGCAATCCTAACCCCTATAGCAATATACATATATCAATAATAGATGAAAACCAATCGTATACAATACTTATCAATAGACACCTAAGAATCTTGATGCTCATACATATATATACATATATATATATATATATATATATATATATAATATATTTATAGAGAGAGAGAGAGAGAGAGAGAGAGAGAGAGAGAGATACATTAAATATTGCTTAGAAGAATAAAAATTTTGAATGAAGCTTCACGTAAATTTAGTTCTGAAAAACAAAAGGTTATGATAGTCAAAAGAAAACAAACCTTATGGAATCCGTTAAAAGATCTTTTGCCTTATCAAGCTCAATAATCAATTTCAAAGTATTAATCTTCCTTAGTTTGCCAGAATCAAGCATTGCCAACCTAGCAATGTGAAGCATACTGCCAACAGGAAAAACAAAATATCATCAACAATTTGTTGAGGTCTTTTGCTAGTTTTTTTTCTCTCTTTTATGTATTCAGTGGTTGTTATTTTAAATAATTTTATGGTTCTCATAAAAAATCAAAAAAAAAAAATAATAAGAAAGAAAGGGACAAGATCTAATTATAATGCATCCAAGTATAACAAGTCATCAAAATGATATGAATTACATGCTATTGATACAAGGAAATTTTTCTTGTGAGTTTCTCTCCATCAAGAATTTTATTCATTGAAATAATAGGTAGTATTAAGGCAGCAATATTTTTCCAAGTCAGTTGAGTGAAAAATAAACCTGTACTAAATCACCAGGAAGTAAGACTTTTCGAGTGTCAAGACACCTGCAAGGATTAAAAGTAAGAAAGTTGGTAGTAATATCACTTTTATTGATCATATACACTTCTCAGTTTTCACCTTTCATGAAAATCCAGTGCTTTATTTAAATTCCTAGTTGATCACAGGGTAAAGCTAATCCTTCAAATTATGGCATCCAGAGAATTTCATCCTTGTTTTACAAGCAATAACCAAGGTCAGTCTTTTCTTATGATTTATATATCCTTTGTTTGCAGTATTTAATATCTAATATTTCCAAGTTTACAACAATATGACTGAAAAACTTATGAACAAAAAATAGAGATAGAGAGAGGGGAAAGGAGAAGAAGAAAGAAAGAGACAGGAGGAGAGAGAGAGAAATTTGACTAAGATAATAAAACTTCAACCTTTATTAATTCCATAACATGCAGGATTTTCTTTGTACATTCTCAGCCTCTCCTGGACAATTGGATCTCTGGTAAATCTAAAGAGAGAAGGAAATAGGCAAGAATATGAGACAACTCAAATGCAATTAAAAGTAGAAGTGGCAATTTGGGTCATGACACGGCGATACGACTCAAAAACAATACGGAATAAATAGGTTTGGGTTTATCATAAATGGGCTCGGATCATAATCTGGTCAACCCGTTTAACATGATTATTAATTGTGTCATTTTTGGGTTGACCTGTTTAACTCGAAATTGACCCGTTATGACCCACTTATTAAATATGTCAATTTCAACCCGACACGATTATACAGAGATGGCAATTCGTGTCCACGTGTCGAGTTTGTATCAACCTGTTTAATAATCGTGTCGAAAATGCTCAACCCTAATCCGACCTGTTTATTAATCGTATTAGGTATTTAAAATACTAACCCAACCTATTTATAAACAGAACAACCTGTAAAACTAATCGTGCTAAACAGGTCGTATTGATCTGTTAACCTATTAACCTAAATATTGACCTATTAACCTATTAATCTAAAATTAATCTATTTATTGAAAATTAACTTGGTTATTAATATACCTATTTTACTAACTTGAAAATCAAGCTCCATATTTGAAAATGATTTAAAAATAATAATTAAAAAAAAACAACATAAAAATAATTGAAGTATTAAAACAATTAAGATACAATATCTAAATTTCATGGTAATATACCTTCAAATTATATTTGCAAATCTTAATCCACCATACATAAATTTCGATACATGTGCTTTTATAAAAAATTACTTTTATAGAGTTTTTTAATTTATAATATTTTTATTTATTAAATAATATATTATAGGTAAAATTATAATTTAAAATTAAATTTAAATGGGTTGTAATAGGTATATAATAGTGTAGGGCTGAAACTGATACGGTTAATAAATAGATCATAACGGATCAATTTCGAGTTAAACGTGTCAATCCAAAAATGACACAATTAATAATCATGTTAAACGGGTTGATTCGATTATGATCCGAACCTATTTATGATAAACCTAAACCCATTTATTCCGTATCATTTTCGAGTCGTGTCATCATGTCATGACCCAAATTACCACCTCTATTATATACCTATTACAATCCATTTAAATTTAATTTTAAATTATAATTTTATCCATGATATGATATTTAATAAATAAAAAAATATTATAAATTAAAAACTTTATAAAAATAATTTTTTATTATTAATTTTTTAAAGACAAAAAATAAATCTTTAATAAAACAAAAATAAATAGGTTAGTTTTCGGGTTAGTAGGTTAGTTTTTGGATTAACGGGTCAATTTCAGGTTAACAAGTTAATAGGTCAACACAACCCGTTAAAGTAATCATATTAAACAGGTTGTATCGTATTGACATGTTTACAAACAAGTTAGGTTAGTATTTTAAGTACTTAATATAATTAATAAATGGATCGTGTTCGGATTAAGCATTTTTAACACAATTATTAAACGAATTGACACAAACACGACCCATGAATACGAATTGTTAGGTCTAATTAAAAGTTCCAATAACAAACGATATAGCTGAATTAACTTAATTAATAAGGTGCAAAAAGAAACTTGCAGTCTTATAAATCAAATGCAAAAAATAACATGAAAATATATTTTACATTCTATTAAGCCTTTAACAAAATCATCCTGTTACAAGAACATTATAGTAGAATTGGAAAAGATGTATCGGTTATCACTTTTACATTAAACACAGTCCCCTTTTTTTCTTTTTTCTGTTTTTTTGTTTTCTTATTGACACAGAACTAAACTTTATTGATACTTTAAACTGTTACAATGTTGCACCATATATTCTGTTCAAAATCCATTAGATGCATATGCAAATATTATATTAGGAATTAATTTGTAATATAAGACAGTTTGAAAATCAGTATATAATGCTTCACATAATTTGAAAATTAAATATGTAGTGAATTCAACATCATATTTAATCATCAAGTTATATTAGGCATTACAAATTAATCCTTAAACTATATCTTATATACAAATTGGTCCTAAAAGTATATGATTTTGAATGGATGGACAATGGCGCAATACTTGAACTAGTTTGAGGACTAAAATGTCAAAAAAAATTTAGGGACCAATTTATAAATGGTAGTATAGCATAAAGACTAAACATGAAATTAACTATTTTTCTATCTTAATTGTTTTTTTGGGGTAAATTTCTATTTTAATTGTTGGGTATTCCAGCAACATTGAAAACAACATAAAATACAAAAGTTGAAGACTTGATAATTTAGAAAGATTTGACTTCGGGCAAAAGAGGATAAAAAGAGAGGGGTGCACATTTAGCTTGTTTTTAGCTTTCAATGTTCCTCTTACATGCCATCTTTGACTTGTTATAGTTATCTTCAAACCTAGTGGGTAAAATCTCTTTTTAATATTAGGGTAATTGGCTAGTCTTCCGTGAATTATAGTTTCGGCATTTTAGTCCCTTTTTTTTTCTTTTTGTCTATGAACTGATATATTTTTGGTGAGAATAATCCTTAAATTATTTTTGTCAACTCCTTGATGATTTGGATCACGTCCATGTCATGTGTGGAAATAAAGAGGAATAGTGAGGGGCAAACATAGTCCTTGCAGCATCTAATAAAAAAATTGAAAGACTAAAGTGCTAAATCTTGTGTAATTCAGTAGCTAAATATCAAATTTTGTATACTTTTAGGAGTTAAAGTACCAAATTTTGTATAGTTCAGGTCCAGTTAACAATTTAATATTATTTTTGTAATGATTTTTTTTTTTTAAAATGTCATATGATTTAATACTATCATGCATAAGCTTTTTTTTTTTTTTTTTTACTAGGTAAAATACAAGCTTCTACAATAAGTGCAAATACATGGGACTTTGACACAAGGGCACATATGGGCAGCCAAGTGCCCTATCAATTTAGGCCCTCTCTTACCTTGCATTAAGAAATAATACTACGAGCATCAAACAACAAAAGAGAATTGAGCCACCGAGGCCCTCTCTGTTTGCCCTGACTTACCAAAATTCAAGTTTATTCAATAACATACCATACAACTAAGTACATTAACAATAGCATACCATTGTCACACACAAAATGTCTATTAACAATAGCATACCATTGTCACACACAAAATGTCTCTAAATATAATATATAATGCCAAGGTACCTAAACATTAAAAGATCATTATTATATGATAGGCAATAATATTATGGATGTTGTTGATTAATTAGTTAGGATAGGCCTCAATGATGGAAAGCATGGAAGGAATTTTGATGACTTTGTAACGAGGGAAACCCGCTTCATTTATCACATTTTTCCATTCCATTTCTGTTTTTTGCCTTGCACCTGTAACCACCAACAAAAAAATATCTGATCTCATGTACGATTCCTCAAGCCGGTGATTTTTTCCTTCAGCAACAGTGTCTAAAATAATAACTTTTCCATTTTTATCAGGTATTGCTTTGCGACAATTCTTCAAAATTTCCAGCACTATGTCGTCAGGCCAATCACGCAGCGTAGTCTGCATTGTAATATTATATCAAATATAAAATATCTCTGTAGTAATTATTGTAAATGACACATATATTAAACATTAAAAACCCCTTTTTTAGTTTCATTATTAGAAATTCAATTTTCGTTCAACTCTCACACATTGTTAACACCTAAAACAAATAAGTTTTGATTAGAAGCAAAAGATTAATTATACTTACTGATCTTGCGCTTCTGGGTTGTTCTTAAAGTGGCCCCTGCTTTTTTCTTTTCTTTTTTTCTTGAACAATGTCACAGATGCACCATACAAATATTTTAAATAGCATTTTTCAAATATCTAATTGGTATGTTAATATATATATATATATAATTGGTAGTATATTTTCACTTGGACCAAACCAAAAAAAAAAAAAAAAACAAAAGAAAAAAAAAAATGAACGGTGTGTTTCACTCATTAACAAACCCCAACCTCCTTCACCAGCATCAAACATCCAAATTCCCCTAACCCGACTCATAAAATGATTTACATTTTCCTTATTGCTGGAGTTCTTTGAGATTAAAGCCAGCCTCTGCACGGTGGTTTCTCTTCGGTGATGTGAGTGGCTATGGATGATTTACGGCCCATTTGGGAATGATTCAATAGAACTCACTTCTTATGTAAAAAGTGATTTATGAGATTTAACACCCCCCAAAAAAAAAAAAAATATATATATATATATATATATAAGGAATCACCTAATTGGTGCTTCTTTATAAATCACCAAATAAGTAAATTCTATGAAACACTAAATCATTGAAAAATCACCTTGCAATTGTTTTTGCCAAGCAGTAGTTTAGAAAGCGCCTTTGGCCTATTTGCAAATTTTTACAGAAAAATTTTGCATGGCATAGCATAAGAATGAGATTTTTTTTTTCTCCCAACAAAATAAAAAAATAAAGCTACTATAGATTAATAACAATAAAGCAAATTATATACTAAGCTATTACCTTCAACAAAAGAGCGTCTCCACTAGGAATAGAGTCAAACATATCACCTGCAACATTTGTAACACCTTCATAGGTGGGTGCTGCGGCAATGATTCGTGGCAGATCAAAGTTGATTCCTTTGATATGTGGGTTAGCTTTCACGATCTCATGAAGGTCTCTCCCTGTCCTACCACCCACATCAACCAATGTTCTAATCTCATTCAGCCCACCATTTTCTTTATACGCGTCTATTAATGCAACCGTGTCGGTGTCCGCGGTGTTCGAATAGCAATCAGTTAGCAACTGGTCGAGCTCAGGTTTCTGGGTTGCTGCATACTCATAAACTGTGCAACCGAAGGCCTTATTACAACAAGTATCACCGTCCCTGATACTCTGGCTAAGGTATTGCCATGGCCTCATGAAGTCTGGATGGTTTATAAGTTGTATCTGCTTCGCTAAATTTGGCTTGCAATCCTGCAATATCCATTTGGACAGATCCGTGAGTCCGTACAGAGTTTGTCCTGCGACGTCCGAAGGATGATGTGCGGCGAAGATGTTCTTGTAGACCAACAGTCTCATAACTCGTTCGAGGCTTGAGATGCTAAGAGATGGTGCGTCGGAAATTTTGGAAGCTATTTCAGACAATGTCATTGGACCACCATGGGTGTGTATAATGTCGGCTATGCGAAGATCCACAGCACATTTCAGTAGCGAAGAGATCATTCCCGACGTAATGTGCTTCCAAATCTCTGCTTGGCCTTTCAGTGCTGATACATCGACTTCTTTCCCTTCTTCCATTTTTTCTTGATCTCTTTTTTTTTTTTTTTTTTTTTCCTGTAAAAGTACCGGTGCCAATAAGTACTCTCTCCTTTTAAAAGCTGACGGATATGTACTCTCTCTCTCTTACTGTGTCCAACAGAATAGAGAACAGAACAAAGTTTTCCACTTAAAAATTTTTATGGTTAAAAATGTTTACCCCATTAATATATTTGGATTTTTTTTTTCCCTATTTTTCCATCAATACTATCACCAATGATTTTATCATGCATTGCCACTGTCCACAATAATTGGATATGTACTCTCTCTCTCTCTCACTGTCCACAATATTTGGTAATTAAGAAAGATCCCACCCACCACCAGATCATCCACATGCACATCCTTGATGCATCAATAGTACAATCACCAATTATTTTATCATATCCGATAACCGATAATTGGAGTAGCTGTTTTATCTTTCAATAGTACATCTATTTAACCTTTTTTAATATAATATGATAATATGACTATATAATTAAATATTTTATTTATAGCTTTCCCCATTATCTACTCAGTGCAATCGTCAAAAAGTGATGAACGCATTCAATATAATTTTCTTTTTTTAATTTTTAAATGAATAATTATTGAGTATTACCCAAACTAAAAACGAATAATTGATGAAAAACGACAGAAAATTATCTAGCCACCTTACATGGAGATCTGAATCAAGAAAAAGGACAGAAAATTATCTAGAAAAGGATCATATCTAGAAAATTATCTAGCCACCTTACATGGAGATCTGAATCAAATATCATGATATGACCGGCCATATGTCATTACTGAACACCAGTCGTCTAATATAAACATAGGTGGTGGTTTAACCTATTTTAAAATATAGTGATTTAAAACAATTTAGAAATATATTTTATTATTAGTAAATTTGTGTTAAAATTAATTAGCAATGGGTAAAAGTATAATTGAATAAAATTATATTTTTCATAATTTAATATAAAATATAATACTACGATCAAGGTTCTCTTCTTCTTTTTTTTTTTTTTTTCTTTTTTTTCTTGAAAGATAGTAGCATCCAGGTTTGGAAAAGAAAAAAGAAAAAAAAAATTGGGATTAATTTGAAAATCTAGATCAAATAAGAGAAGGGGAAAAAAAATTAAAAAAACAAAACTTTCTACTTCTTCTTCCCCTTCTTCTTGGTTTCCCATCCAACAGAAAAAATAAAAATAAAAATAAAAATAGAAACAGAGAAGAGTAAATAGAAACAAATAAATTGAAGTTGATTAAAGTGCTAAATTGAAATATGTTAATTCAGATCATCAATTAATAAGATGGAAGATGAATCACAAAGAACTTCTCAAACAAATAAACTAATTTTTGCACATCTGCACATTTTTTAATAGATACGAGAAAACCCTATAGAATTTACAAAGAGTATGATGCCAATTACATATTCTACATCCATTAGAAGATAAGCCTAAACTCTAATATGCATATTTGGGAATAACAATCATATTTTCTTCTCAAGCCTTAAAATTCTTCTGCAAGTTACCATTATGCTACCTTCCTGCAACATCCTTATAGTGTTGTAGTCATATATTCAAGATTTTAACCATGGACTTTTTCTTTGTTTAATTTTAAGTTAAAAGGTTTTCTTGGTAAGTAACACTAACAATATCAAAGGAGATGATGGCTAAATTTAAGGAGGGGCGAGATAATATTGTATCCGAGAAGTTTCAATGTTATATGTCCTTGTAAAATCGCAACTCTACTTTTCTTTGTTTAATTTTAAGTTAAAAGGTTTTCTTGGTAACACTAACAATACCAAAGAGTGTTAGAATTATGGCAATTGTTAATGTAAAAATCTTGTAAACACGTGGCTCACAATTGTTGATACAAAAAACACAACTATAGTCGTGCATCCTCCATTATCATTGATTAACCTGTGATGCCTATAAAATAAGGAAAAACCCATTAGAAGACCTCTGGGGGCATTCATATGGCATCGGTCAAAAAGCCCTCCAACAGTCAAGTAGAAGAGACCTTAGACTTTCCATAAATAAATAAAACGTGTAGAATAAAATAGTCGTGTGTACCTTGTATGACAGCTTAAGCCTTTATATAGGCTTTAAATAAGAAATAAAATAAACAAATAAAAATATTATTTAGGAATAGAAAACATTCTAATTATGATTTATAATCTATTAATCTATTTAAATTTGGACAATTCAAATAAATTATATTACAGAATTTCAATTGTTTTTTTAATTTGAATGGCTTAAAGGTACCTTCTTGTTTTGTCTAGATATTTAAATTCACCCCATAATTAGCCCCCCCACTCCCAGGAGTGAAGAATTCACTTAGTAGAGAATGGATAGTTAACTTCTGAGTTTAGGATTGCTTTGATTTGTTTGAGTTTTGAACGTTTAATAACTAGAGTCGGAGATCCATAACACATTTTAGTAGTCAAGTGATCATTCCTAACATAATATGCTTTCAAATAGACCTGGCAACATGCGTATTGAATCGTGTTCTTATCATATTTGTGTTAAATTTTTTTATCAATATAATCTGTTAAACTTTCGTATTGAAATATGTACTATGTAGATTTGAATCTATTCATTAAATTTTTATATAATATGTCACGCAAGCTGTTAACTCATTAGACATATATAATAAATTTTGATTAGGTATCAAAATGATAAAATGAAACCTTTTTTTTTATTAAAAAAATATAAATAAAAAAAGAAAAAGAAAAAAGATCAAGTGGGCATATTTGTTGATAAATTAAACATTTAAAAAGGAAAAAACAGCATCCATATACTAAAATATCATATGCATTAATAATTCAATATATTACAAATTAAACTCATAATAAACATCCATCGTAACTAAAGAATATGCATTGATGATATATATTTAAAAATTACAAACCAAACAACCATTCAAAATTCAACATAACTATTAGAAAATATTAAATTTAAAACAATGAATCATTATTTAAATTTTCATATAAAATTAATTTAATGATAAAATTATTTTACCATATAAATTATAAAAATATCCTAATTAATGGATTTAATACGTCTAATAAATTTTAATGGATTTTACTCATTATCATCCTTTCTGTTATCGGATTTTATTGAAATTACTGCTACTGCTAATCTAATCCATTATAATATATTCAAATCGGTAAATTATCATATCATATACGTTGTGATATTTTACCAAATCTACCTCCAAATCTGTGCTTGGGCCTTTCCGTCTTGATGCATCGAGAAAAAAGGAAAACCTTCCAATAAAGTACTTTCTTTCTTTCAAAAGCAAGATTAACAAGAAAGGAAAAACCTGCCAAACATGCCGTATCTTTCTTTTAAATGCTTGCTTGATGATTGAAAGACCCAAAGGCAATTGACAAAGATCGTTGAGACGCTTACAAGTGGGTTATGATGTGTGATGTCCAGTAAAATAGAACAAATTTTTTATCTTTTACTTTTAAAAAAAATATAAAAATCAAAAAACAAAAAACCAAAATTTTATTTTTATATAAAAATTATATATTTGATCCACGATATACATACCATCGAAACATCAACATGGGTATATAATTTCTTATACATTGCACATACGCACTATTTCAGCCAATAGTAATAATAATAAATAAATAAATAAAACTGTACATCCATTTGATAATGTTTGACAGATGTTTGAACCTGATTGAATGATACAAGATTGCATTGGATGATACAATCTTCAGCACGGATTTAGCTGCTGCATCTGTATCTGTATCTGTATCTGTGAATCCATCAGTACACAGCACCCATGATTTTACCACAAAAATACGAAATAAAATAAAAACAAACTCGTCTTTGGACCACCTACATTTATACGTAGTTTTTTGACAAACGGTAAAAATGATCAGTGTGGAATTTAAAATAGCCAAAGCAATTTTTTTTTTTTTAATTTAATGTCTTGGATTTTTTTTTTTTTCTTCCACTTAAAAATTTCATTCATTTGAAACTTTTCCCTGATTAAATGTTCGGATTTTTTTCCCCCCTCTATTTCGCCATGTAAAAATTCTTCTATGTTTGATTTTTTTTCCCCTATTTAATCTTCTATTTTTTTAATGTTTACCAATTAAAATTTTTTTTCCCAATTTAATACTTTTTTCAATGTAATAAATTTTCTATTTTGGTTTGAGTATTTTAAAATCCACATCAATCATGTTTGTCTTCTTATCTTTTTATTGGTAAATACATCAATCATTTTTGTCCTTTGGCAACGTTTTAATGGAAAAATTCAAGCCAAAAAAAAAAACGTTTTAATGGAAAAAAACGTTTTAACGGAAAAAGGTACAGTGCCATTGTTTTAAAAGACCACCACTGGTATTTGCATAACAGCTAGATAGAGGAAAAACAATATGACACTTAGATTTGATTGATTTGATATTATTTTTTATTTTATTCTATTATTAATTTTATATCTGCTACTTACATCATTCTTTTTAAATTTATATTTATATTTATTAATTTAACTTTTTAATTTTTATTTATTTTAATCATTCAATAGAAAATATCAAATTCAACTCAATAAATTAAAGGAGATGGTAATGGAAAGAAAAACGTTAAAGCAGATAAAAATAATTTTACTTTTGAATCATTTGTCAAAATTTATGTAAACAAGACATTAGTTAGAAATCGACCATCAGTGTGTTTTAATAGGATTGGATGGAAAAACATTGTTAGTAAATTTGTTCAAGTAACTAATAAAAATTATGATTACAAGCAATTAAAAAATAAATGGGATGCAATGTAAAAAGATTGGTAGTTTTAGAAAAATTTAAAAATATATAAATCAGATATAAAGTGGGATCTATTGAAACAAACGATTTTTACTAATAATCAATGGTGGGAGACAAAATTGAAGGTGGGGTTTAAATTTTATTGTTTAGTGTTTAAATATGTTCTAAGTTTTGATTTAATATATATCATGACATGTATATATATGACTTAATATTATTTTAGGAAAATCCTGAAGCATCAAAATTTTGAGCCCCATATTTGAAATTTGTTGACTAGTTAGATATATTGTTTAAGGATGCTGCTGCTATATGAGAGGGAGCTTGGGCACCTTCTTCAAGATATATACCAAGTGATGTTGGTGATGGATCATCTAGAGAAAGAGTAAAGGATTTTGATATAACTGATGGTTTGAATGTGAACTTTACTGATGATCTAAATTTTACTAAAGGAACTGAGGATATTAGTAATGATTTTAACATATAAAATCCTATACTTGGAGCTTCCACATAAGATAAGGGAAAGAAAAAGGGAGAAAAATAAATAATGACACTAGAAATGGAGTTGCAACAAAATTATCAAAACAATTAGATAGTATATGTACTACAGTTGAGAATAGAAATAGAGATGATCCTGGTTGTAATATTCCTGAAGTAATTGATATGCTGCATAATATACTAGGAATTGAGAGAGGAAGAGAACTTTTTATGGCTACTACAAAACTATTTCTTAGGAAAGAGAATAGGAAAATGTTTGTTGCCCTTAAGGATTTTGATCTTCAAATTGAATAGCTTAAGCAAATGAAATAATGTTATGTCGTTAAGTATTTTCTAAATACTTATGTTATTTCCTTGGTGTAATGTCCTTATTTTGGTCACATATACATTTTAATTATTATGACTTTATACATTTAATTTTTATATTACTATCTTATAATATTTTTAAGTTTATAAATTCTGAATATTTATCTTACATGTTTTAATATATTTGTTGATATAGATATAGCATCTTCTAGTAATAATTTTAACAGTGATTTTAAATATAATGATGATGATAATGAAGTTGAAGAACTTTTGGATATAGTAGTTGCAGGAGTAGTATTGACTATAGATCATTTTATATACTATGTGAAAGAATCATGTAGGATGTCTCCTCATACAGGATAAAAGTTTGTAACGGAAATATTAAATGGTCACGAGGATAGGTGTCACCGACAATTTATAATGGAAAAACATGTATTTATGAAATTGTGTAAATTGTTGAATCAATCTTATGGATTAAACAATGGAAAAAAAAAATATAAAGTTAATGGAAACAATAGCTATCTTTTTAATAATTTTAGGCTATGGACTTGGTAATAAAATGGTTCAAGAGAGATTTCAACATTCAGGTGAAACTATATCTAGATGGTTTGAAGTTGTGTTAGATGTTATTGCACAAATGCTAGTTGATTTCATAAGACCTAGTGATCCACAATTTAGAACAGTTGCAAAAAAAAAAAAAAAATTAAGGATGATAAAATATATTGACCATATTTTAAAGATTGTATTAGAGTTATTGATGGGACACATATACCAAGTTGTGATTCCTCAAGCAAAGCAAATACCATATATTGGAAGGAAAAGTACTCCTACACAAAATGTGATGGCCGTATGTGATTTTAATATGTGCTTTACATTTGCATAGGCTGGATGGGAGGCAATGCTCATGATACACATATTTTCTTGGAGGCTTTCTGTAGAGAAACATTACATTTTCCTTACCCACTAAGAGGCTTGTGAATTTATATTATGATTTATATTTTCGCTACTAATTTATTTATTTATTTTTATGTTTCAAAAAAAAATAATTTAATTTAATTGTTTTTCTTTAATGTAGGTAAATATTATTTAGTAGATGTTGGATATCCTCATGTAAAGGGTTATTTAGGATCATATAAAGGTGAACAATATCATCTTTCTGATTTTAGACATGCTGGTCTTCCAAGGGGAAAGAAAGAAGCATTTAATCATGCACATTCATAGTTAAGGTGCACAATTGAAAGAATTTTTGTCTTTGGAAAAATAGATGGAGAATATTGCATCAACTACCAAGTGTTTTCCTTTTGAAAATCAAGTCAAAATTATGATTGCTTTCATGGCTCTACATAACTTCATAAGAATTCTTGCTAACAATGATCAAGAATTTAGCTTTTATAATAATGATAAAAAACTACTACCTGTAGGAGAAGAAATGAATGGAGATGAAGAAGTTGTTGAAGCAAATAATTATGGTGTTCTATATGAACAAGAGATGAACGATGAGCATGATCATACGATAAATATATATACATATATATATATATATATACATATATATATATATATATTTTATTTATTAGTTTGTATAACTTAAAGAATTTATGAAAAACTAATATGATATGTGTAACATCCCATCCTGAAGTACATCGAAATTTTTTTTCACGTTGATCGAGGTTGGCCGGGTTTGACTGTTGTTGACCGAGAGGGGTCAAATTTTGACTTCTGGTTCCGGATGGAGTTTCTCTTTGACCGAGGTACTTATGAAATTTTTGAGGTTTTGAAAATGTACAAATTTTATGATTTTTAGATGCACTGTACACGTACTGGTGTTCTGTATATATGGATATGATTAGCACGCGGGTGGATGTGGTTAGTGCGTAGGTGGGTGTGAGTAGCGCACAGGTGATTTATGGGGTTGTCCTGTGGTTGCCATCGGCCGAGGGTAGGCCGCCCCTCCAAGGCCAGGATGCCTGTTTGCAGTGGTGGGGTGAGATGCCACGCGACCATATGTTGGTTTCTCTTTTTAACCTCCTGTCTGGCAGTGCTTGGGACGCTGGATACCGTTGACGCTATTGGTATATAGTGTGGTGCGTCAAGTTATTTTTCTCCCACCTGATTATCAAAGTTAAAAGTTTTTCAAAATGGTAATTGAAATAAAGAGTGTATATTGTGTTAAATCTTGCTTGGTTAATTTGATTGTGCTGAATTCATCTAATATGAAATTTGTTATTTATTTATTCATTTATTCAGATCTGATCTTATTTATCTTGTGGTAATTTACTATAAATTCAATTAATTGTTATTAATATATTCTCAAGGTAAATTTCAATTCTTAACATTTGTTGCTGTTTGCATTTATTCATTTATGATGTCCTCACTTTTTGGGGTATATAAATGTTGGGTTTTGTGAAATTCTTTAAAAGGGGAACTTTTCTAACAGAATGAGTTGTAAGAATTTTGAGAGTAAGATCATCTTCAAATAATTACTATTATTATTATTTTAGCATTATTAATATTATGGTATAGTAGATCGGATCACTCACTAAAATGATTAACATCCCACGTTTTTAAATTCTTTCCCTTAGACCCAAGTTAGTAGACGTTGACGTCCGAGGTGAGCTCAACATCTTTTCATTGTGGATAATTCGAGGAATTCTATCTTTCTTTATTTTCCTATATCCTATCCTGCAATATTTCTTTCTTTTCTCTTTTGTCACAACTTTTATTTTCGTGTTGTAACTCAAATGCTCTATATACTATATTGGACATTATTAAATAGTGTATTGCACAAATCTCTTGTTTATTATTTATGAAGTGCTGTAAATTTGTGGAATAAATTGTAGTAAGATGAGAGGAATAATGAGACATCTTTAGAAGTGTGTTTTTCGTACAAAGAATTTTGTAGTAAATCCAACCCTTAGGGGAGATGTTGCCGGATTTTCCTTGAAAGGTTCGGTAGGGTTTTCCTGGGATCAGAACTTGTTTAGGATTCCGGTGAAAAATTTTGGACGGATCCTGACATTACGCATTTATTTTGCTTCTGTTATTGCACTATTTATATAAAAAAAAAGTCAAAATATATTACATAATAATGAGTTACTAATGAGTTATAATATATTTGCAAAAACATATAAGTAAAATCTAATTAATAAACTTAAAATAATACAAATCATGATTAACTCTTTTTACCAAATTAATTTTATTAATGTTAATTTTTATAGATGATGCATTTTTCTCATATATATTGTTTAAAACAAAAATTATGAGATTATTATAATAAAAAATAATGTATAAAGTTTTAAGTCAAAACCACTTTTAAATTATGTTGTTAAACATTCAATTTAATATTTACAGTATTTTTTTAATTAACAACCAAATAATTAATATCTTTTTTAAAAAAATTTACTGACAAAAGTTTCATTCAAAACAGCTTTGTCAAACGGTCATCTCATTTCTTTTCAACCGCTACCCATTCATGTCTTGATATGTTATATTTCTTTTATTGCATTGTCATTTTTCTTTTTTTCTTTTTTTCTTTTTCTTTTCTTTTTGTCATTGCATAATCAGATTTCCACATGCAAGTTTAAAAACTTTTATTGGCAAATTAAAGGAAGGGAAATATGAACAGTAAAACACTATGTTTCATAGTTTCTTTTTTAATTATTTTTTATCATTATGATTTTTTTTTTTGGAGGAAAATATCAATCCTGTAAGTCAAAAGAGTTATTGACTTTTCTTACTCTTTTTTTTTTTTTTTCTTTAATTCCTTTTAATATTTTTGTGAAAGAGTTCTCTCTTTTTTTCTTTTTTTTTTTCTTTTTTTTTTTCCTTCTTCTTCTTCTTTCTATGAGTTAAAATTTTGGTAAATTTAAAAGACCTAAGTTTGGTAGTGATGGGTAACACCATTGGCCATTTGCATTGATTCTTATTATTATTTTTTTATTCGCTAAGTGATATTGAAGGGTAGATATTCAGAATTATTGTTAAGGAAAAAATATCATTGATATTATCAATCTGGATCACTTGTCTTCTCGTCTGCTCAATTGGGTTTGTGACATTTTAATTAAATGTGCATTTAAAATCTTTATACATACTTTAATTAAAACCCAAATTTATAATTAAAAATGGAATTAAATTGGGATGACTTGCTTTTGATTAAAAAAACATATTTACCTGACTTATTTTTTAGTAAAAAAAATAATTTATACTTTTTCTTCTTCTTTTGATCAAATATATACCAAAGAAATCATGCATAAGATTGTTTTTCAGGAGGTAAGGTATCTTTTATGCTCTTACTTATGTTTATGCAGGTTTAGACAATTTTTATGCGGATCAATTTATGATATATTCAGAATGTAGGAGTACTATGAATTGGTTTTAGTTTTACAAAAATTCTAGGTGGACAAATAGCTCATCATTTATTGATTAGGAAGGAAAAAAGCACATAAATAAACAAAAATAGGATAACTTAAAATCTATTAAACGTATTTTCTGGCATTTTTCTAAAATATATTTTAAAGCAATAATTATGCATTTTTTATATTAGGTTTTTTATATATATGGTCAAATAAATTCTTGGTTGTTTTATAAAAATTATTTACAAGTTCTATTTTCTAGGTTTACATGTAAATCTTGATTGGAGACCTTATATATATATATATATATATATATATAGTACGAAACTTTATAGTTTTGAATTTGAAATTTGTAAATAAATGATATTACGAAATAAAAATTCTCAACTAAAGTTTAGTATAACCTTTTTTTTTTTTTTTTCAATTTTTTTCATAGTTACAATAAGAATGGTTTAAAGATAAAGAAGCTTGGAAATCGATCCATGGTGAATGCACCTTTGACTCCAAAAAGAGTTATCAATTTATTTACTAAATTTTTAACAATGATAAATATTAAGGATGGAGAAAATAAAAAATCAAGACGATAAAGAATTGGATCCAATATAAAATAAAATAACAGATTATCTAATAATTTTTTTAAAAATTTTTTTTATGATAAATATGTCATGGTATTCATCTTCTGTAGTAATAATTATTTAATAAATAGTTCTAAATAACAAGGCTATAATTTTGTAATATTACTATAAAATATATAACATACCACAAACTAAATAACACAATAATAGTTTTTATAATATTATTATCATTTTCATAATATAAGAACAAAATAAATAACATCTCAGAAATTAAATAATACGATTATAAATTTCCATAACAAAACTAAAACTTTTATAATAGGACTACAAAATAAATAACACATCAAATATTAAGTAGTATAATTATAATTTTTAGAACATCATCATAGTTTTCGTAATATGACTACAAAATAGATAATATAACACAAATTTAATAACATGACCAAAAAATGTGTATCATATCATGAATTTAATACCATGACCATAACTTTCATAATAGGATTATAATTTTCATAATACGACAATAAAATGGGTAACATGTCACAACTAATAATATGATCACAATTTTCATAATAAACCCGTAATTTTAATAACATAACCACATAATAGATAATATACCACAAATTGAATAATATGAACATAGTTTTTGTAACAAAGCTATAACTTAACATAACCATAAAATTAGTAATATACCAAGAACTCAGTAACATTATCATAATCTTTATTATAGGATATAATTTTTATAACATGATCACAAAATCGATAACATATCATAAACTAAAGAACATGATCATAATTTTCGTAACAAAATCATAACTTTCGTAATATGAGTACAAAATAGATATCATGTTATAAATTAAAATTAACTTGTTATATTTTAAATAGTTTTTATAAATACAATTTATTTAGGGTATATTATAATTAATATTTGTAACTATTTGATGGATTAAGAAATTTAGTTCATTTATTTTGTTCTTTATTATATGAAATAAATAATAGAACATGATTATAACTATTTGTAAATAAAGTTTGACCGAAATTCTTGGTATTAATTTGTTAACTAACATCTTTATTTGCAATGATCAAGATTAATTGCTTATTTTAAAATTAACATACTAATTTATATTAATTTAATGGAACTGAAAGTATTTAACAAAAGTTATAATTAATGAATATTGATTATTACAGTTTCATTAAATTTTATGAAACAAAGGGAAAAAAAAATTGATGAAGCCCATCGACTTATTTTAAAAACAACATAATTAATCAATTAACCCTTTCATATAATTGAGAATTATTCAATAAATGAATTGAGATTATAGTTTAAAAGGTTAACTACAAATGTCAAAATTAAAAAATTAGAAGAAAAAAGGGGGGAAAAAAAAATGTTGTTAGGCCATAGGCCAAATCGGTTATCACCGGTGCAAGTTTTTGAATAGCACCAGTATCCATGCTGTCACCAGTACTTTAGTTGGACCGATGGAAAAATTGGGTAGAAGGAGGTGGGCCTTCATTTTTTCTGGTTGGTGATCCCTAATCCATCAATGCTATATATCCTTTTTTTTTTTTTTTTTTTTTTTTCTTTTCTTTTTTTGGCTGAAATAAACGTGTTATAACAACCAAAAGAAAGCCTTACAAACAGACTTACAAACCAGGGGAGGAATCGTCCTCACATTCCTGCGATACAAAAGACCAAAAAACATTGGGGAGAGAGTCAGGAGATTAAGTTTCCTACAATGATACATCTGCATCAATGCTATATATTGCTAAAATATAGCATAAATATAGTTTTTGACTCCTTCAGTAACACATTGTGAAATTTACCAATTATATTTTTATTGTCAAATTTGATATAAAAGTACAATTTATAAATTTTAATAGCAGAATCCATTATAATAAAATTTATAGAGTTTATACCATTTATTAATATAATCTTTAATTTTTAAACAATTTTTAACTGATAAAACTAAAAATTAAGTGGGATCCAATCCAAAATTCCTTTCTCTTCAACTTTTTCTACTGTTTATACTTCCATTGTGAAATTTACCAATTATATTTTTAATGTCAAATTTGATTATAAAAGTACAATTCATAAATTTTAATAGCAGAATCCATTATAATAAAATTTATAGAGTTTATATCATTGATTAATATAATCTTTAATTTTTAAACAATTTTTAACTGATAAAGCTAAAAATTAAGTGGGATCCAATCTAAAATTCCTTTCTCTTCAACTTTTTCTACTGTTTATACTTCCATTGCCTTTCTAAAAAAAAACAAATTTTTTGACAGACCTTGAGTTTATATCATTTATTAATAATATAATCATTCATTTTTAATTGATAAAACTAAAAATTGAGTGGGATCCAATCCAAAATTCCTTTCTCGGCAACTTTTTCTACTGTTTATACTTCCATTGCCTTCCTGACTTTCCATAGTTGAAATATGATAAAAGTAAATAAAATTTTGGCCCGTGGTGGTTGAAAAAGATGTTGTCAGATAAAATAAATGGTTATAAATGAGCAGATTAAATAAAATATTGGTAGAATAAAGCTGGTTATATCGATATGGTTGAAAAAAAGAAGAAGAGGAAGTGGTAGATAAAAAAAATATATTGATGATAAAATACATGCTTCTAGCCGAGTCGAGAAATGGACGTTGGTCCCGTGGCTGGGAAGGTGGAGATAAGGTTTTGTCAGAAGATTCCTTCGGAGAGCAGACGCGTGCTGATGACCTTAAGCATGTTGGAAATAAAATAAGAGTAAAACTGAATCGCTGTTACAAAAAATCAATCAACAAACAACAATAATAAAATAACAAATAATTATTCAAAACTTAAAAATGGTCTGTTTATTTTAATTGAAATATTCAAATCTACTGTTTTTAAAGAAGATATAACCCTTCTATATTGGATTGTCTAATATTTTTCTCCCAATTAAGAATTTCTATGAATTTTTTAAAAGCCCCATAATGCTTAAATTAATAATAAAATAATTTTTATAATAATAAAAAATTATGAAAGATTTGAAAGAAAAAACTAATTAATTTTGTATTTTTAAATGAAAAAGAAAACTATAGAGGTTGGAATAAATATTTGTTACCGATTTGGGTGATTTTTAAAAATAAAAATAATAATTTTATGTAATTTGACAATAAAAAAGTTAAATATTAAAAATCAATTTTGTTAATATTAATAAACTAGCATACACATTACTAACAGATAAAATAAAATTTTACAAAATAATTAAATATACACGTAATATTTTATAAAAAGCAGACAATCGAACGTTGATTTTCAAGTGCTCGAAACAAACCCTTGTGAAAATTCAAATCAGGATTGCGGTTCGGAAGGGGTGGCTTTTCCCGAAGGAGTGGGCGTTTCTTTCAATGCAGGAGTGACAGAGGACAGGTGGCCCAGAGAGGATTTCATGGTCTTCTCCATGTTATTTTCCGATGGCATTCAATATTTGGTAATTAAAAAAGATGCTACAGACCACCAGACCATCCTCATTTACATCCTTGATGCATCAAATACTACATATCACCAATGATTTTATCAGATCCCCTCACCTTCGAAAATAATTGCAGTTGTTTCACTGTCTTCTGTGTTTTATCTTTTAATAGTATCTCTGTAACTTTTTTTAATATAAATATGATATCACTCTGTAATTAAATATTTTATTAATGGTTTTCTTTGTCATCTTCTTAGTGCAAACGTCAAAAAGTGATGAACGCATTGAATTTAAATTTCCTTTTTTATTTTTAAATTAATAATTATTGAGTATTACTAAAAAAAGGGAATAAAGATTGAGGAAAACCAACAAAAAATTAGATCTGAATCAAATATCATGATGTGACTTGATCGGTCATGTCTCATTATTGAACACGGTTATTATCATGTAAATCGAAATCTATTTATCTCATTTTAAAATATATTCAATATTATAAAGTAGAAATATTTTTTTACTATTAGTAAATTTGTGTTAAACGGAAAAGATAAAACTATAATTGCATAAAATTAGATTCTTCATAATTCAATATAAAATATAATAGTACCATCTATGTTTTTTTTTTTTTTTTTTTTTTTAAATATAAGATAGTACACGTCAAGGTTTGGAAAAAAAATTTTTTGTGAATTATTTGAAAATCTAGGTCAAGGAAGGAAAAAAAAAAATTTTTACTTCTTCTTCTTGGTTTCTTAATCTAACAAAATAAATAAAAATAAAAATAAAAATACAAATAGAGAAAAGTAAATAGAAACGATTTAACAAATAAATCAAAATTCATTACAGCGCTAAATTGAAATAAGTAAATATAGATTATCAATTTGTAAGTAGAAGATGAATCACAAAGAGCATCTCAAAAAGAGAAACTAATTTCTACACATCTGCACATTTTTAAAGAGATATGAGGAAACCTTATGGAACTTTCAAAGAGTATGATGTCAACTACAAATTCTACATCCATTATACGATAAGCCTAAATTCTAATATGCATATTTGGGTATAAGAATCATATTTTCTTCTCAGGCCTTGAAATTCTTTTGCAAGTTACCATTTCGCTACCTTCAACAACCTTATAGTGTTGTAGTCATAATATTCAAGATTTTAACCATGGACTTATCTTCCATCAATCTTGAGCGACAGACCCAAAAGAATACAGTTGATAGATAACCTACGGGTATGTTCAATCTCAAGACAGGACCCTGTTGCCGAGTTCCCTCAAAGCGATGCTATGTCTAGTCCATATAAAGGGTAAGACCCCACATCCTCACAGACCATCCCAATCCACAAATTCTCTTGTTGGACATCATTACTTGGTTATGTGTATGGACTTATAAAAGGAGTAAAATCATCATTAAATTGTTAGTTTCTTTGTTACCATTAATGTTTGAGAACAACAATCCACGTTGTTGTAAATTCTACCAATGATATCACATTTTGGTGGAATGCATTGAAATTTATCAAAAAGAGAGAAAATGCGTTAAAAGAATAGTTTTTACTTTTTTCTATTATTATTATTATTTTTAGAAAGAGATTTTTTTGGACTGACTGTAAAAAAGATTTTTAGTATTTTTTACATAAAACATTTTATTTATGTCATAATTATAAATTAATACATTTTTTTTTAGAAAAATATTGTAAATTAAATTTAATATCTTTAAATATGTAAATATATAATAAAACTGAAATATATATATATATATGTGTGTGTAATATAAAATAAAATATTTTAATGGTAAAGTGAAAAATTATTGGCTTTTTAAAGTAAAATATTTAATTAGCATACATTAATAATTATGCTAATATTTAAATTAGTACGTATTGTTTTTTTTTTTTTCAATCTCTTTTAGATGTAACTAGTCGTTTTTTCTTAGAATTTTGAGGATATTTATGATTTTTTATACCACTAGGTAAAAGAGAGAATGTCAATTAATAGAAAGATGAAAATGGCAAGGGATGTTTCTGAATGGTTTTAAACCATGTGGTACTTTGAACTACATGAGGTTTATATGATATTATCCTACTGAACAAGTTTATAATTTTCTGAACCAAGTAATAATAAAATTTCACCCATAACGAGAATATAATAAGCAAATCGTGCAGAATCCCAGAAGAAAATAAAGTAAATAATCTACATTTGACAGTTTTGAAAAAGTAACTCATTTTCAAGAGAAATATATATTTAAAAAATTAGCAACCTTTTTGACTTTTGCTTTCATTTTTAAGGCAAAATAAATACATTGTTAAAGTGAACATAAATATTTGTTAAATATTTGCTTAATATAAAGTTGCTTTATATTAAATAAGCAATGTTTATTAACTATGGACAAGTCTCCTTTCCATTTCTATAGAAATTGAATATCTCAAGTTGATTTAAACATTTTATGTCGTTGCATATAATATTTATCTAATTGTCAGAATTAAATCAAATTATTTTACTCTAATTCACTAGGTGAAGTCATAATTACGAGCGCACTAATTAAAGCAAACTACCCTAGTAAAAAGTTGTAGGATTGGAAGTTTCTCACCATTATATTAACCTTTTTTGTTATTTAGAAATTTTGCTTTTGTTAATGTTATTTTATAAAATTCATATTTAACATTTAAATTTTCTTGATTTATCCCTACGTGTACTATTAATTTAATTATCTAAGCTTGATCCGTCGCCAACAAAACGTAGGGATCGTCTAGTGCTATCTCGTGTGAAGCAGGACAAGACTGCCTAGCTTAAAAACCGACTTGAGTGGATGATGGGAAGTTTTAATGACCAGTTTCTTAATCTAATTGGTTATGTTAAAAAACAGAGGTCTCTCCACCACGTCCCAAGCCATGTTCCATATCAATATCTACAAGCTTGTGACTAATGACGATGAAGAGGTTGCTCAATCAATAAGAAGACAAGATGGTGGCATAGAAGTGATGTCAAAGTTCATGGCTATGCTCAAATTGTTGTTCAAAACCATGCATGACAAGTTATGAAGAAAGATTAAAACCATGAAGCTGAAAATGAAAAGCATATTGAATTCATTCAAATGCTAATGATAAGAAAAGAGGGGAGGGCTAAATTCAAGGAGGAGCTGTTAGATTTTATAGATCTAAATATACATAATAAATTCCAGAAATCATAAATTACTAACTTCCAAATGCAGCCATTGATAAATTAGATTTTTAATCCTGCAAAATAGAAACAACGTAAAGTAGTGCCTATGGACACACTACTCTCAAACCACTCTCAGATTTCTGAAAACTCTAATCTCCAAATACTGTATGGTATTCTTAATGTCTGCTTGTCCTAGACCCTTTAAATAGTCTCTGCAAGTCAGACTTATCCATTAATTTTGACACACATAAAATAATAATAAATTGATAATATAATTATACTAGGAAAAATATGGATAAGTCAATGGGCTTATAAAGAGAGTTGGTCTTCCAGTCCAATGGGCCAACTGGAGTCTTATAGAGAGTGTGTGACCAAGGGCCCTACTACAAAATAATAAAATAAGCCAGTTCCATTAATAGCATAAATAGGCCCTATAAGTGAGTAATTGATTATGCAAAGTCCATAAATATTAATTTATTCAACATTCTCCCACTTGGACTGCATAATCATCATCATATAAAATCCAAACTCACTTACTATAGAATCTCCCGAACCACAATGCCATTTCATCCAAATATATAGTATACCGACAGGGCACAACAATATACTAGACTAGGCAGTAGAGATTCTCTCAGTAAATCTTTCAAAACATTATACCATTTCAACTGAGTACTTTGCATGCTATAAACTCAGTCTAGGTAGTAGAGATTTACCTAACCATGTGCAATCTCCCAACACACAAAACCATTTCATTCAAGCACATTGCGTATCGATAGGATACAACAATATACCCAAACTAGGTAGTAGAGATTCACCATGGCACCTGTGGATCAACATACACATATACATAGACTAATAGTCTCAACAGGCCTGTAAGCAATAATATGTATAATAAATCATCTCATAAATAAATAATGATCCACATACATCAATGTATTAAAATATTTAAAGAAATAAATAATACTCAACATGGATATTATTACAGAAAACATAACAAACTCCCACTGACCCACAGCAGTCTCAACTGCCTAACAATCCCATATGGGACACATGCTCCTCAAATATGCCTATCGATAAAGCCTTGGTCAGTGGATCTGCCACCATGCTATAAGTCAGGATGTGAACAACAGTAATGAGGCCCTCTTCAACTTTCTCCTTTACCACAAAATATTTCACATCAATGTACTTCGCACCAGGAGTACCTTTTAAATTATTGGAGAAAGACACCGCTGCAGTATTATCACAATACATCATAATAGGCCTCTCAATGGAGTCAACTACTCCTAAATCACGGATAAAATTCCGTAGCCAAACTGCATGACGGGTAGCCTCATAATACGCCACATATTCTGCCTCCATAGTCGAGGATGCTGTCACTGACTGCTTGGCACTCCGCCAAGACACAACACCTCCTGCCATAATAGATATATAACCAGTGGTAGATTTCTTATCATCTACACAACCTTTATAGTCTGCATCACTATAACCCACTACTTCAAGAGAGTTGGTGCGACGATATGTCAACATATGATCTTTAGTACCCTGAAGATACCTAAAGACCTTTTTAACTGCTTGGTAATGAATAGGACCAGGATTGCTCATAAATCTACCAAGCACATCCACCGCAAAAGCTATATCAGGCCGTGTACAAACTTGAGCATACATCAAACTACCCACCGCTGAAGCATAACGAACATTCTTCATTGCCATCCTTTCTCTATCATTCTTGGGACACTGATCTTTAGAAAACTTTTCACCTTTCGTAACTGGTACACTTCCAGGAGAACAATTATGCATATCAAATCTCTTAAGGATTCTATCAATATAAGCTCTCTGAGACAATTGCAACACATAATTAGTCCTATCTCGAACAATCTTGATGCCCAAAATAAAAGAAGCCTCACCAAGATCTTTCATATCAAAATGGTTGCACAACATCTGCTTTGTCTTAGCTAATAGGTCAATGTCATTAGTAGCTAAAAGTATGTCATCAACATACAACACCAGAAATATAAAACTGCTCCCACTGACCTTCATATATATGCATCTATCAACAACATTCTCCTTAAAGCCATTTTTTGGTGACAACCTCATCAAACTTAAGATACCATTGTCTTGAAGCTTGCTTAAGACCATAAATAGATTTCTTAAGCTTACAAACCAAATTACCATTCCCTGTTTGTTCGAAACCAACTGGTTGAACCATATATACATCCTCATATAAATCACCATTCAGAAAAACAGTCTTGACATCCATATGATGCAACTCCAGGTCATAATGCGCCACAATCGCCATAATGATTCTAAAAGAATCCTTTTGTGGATACAGGAGAGAAAGTCTCTGCATAATCAATTCCTTCCTTCTGGCTAAACATTTTAGCTACAAGTCTAGCCTTATACCTCTCCACTTGACCATGGAGTCCTTTTTAGTCTTAAAGACCCATTTGCACCCTATAGGCTTGCTACCCAATGGTAACTCAACCAAATCCCAAACACCATTTGATGCCATGGATTTCATTTCATCTTCCATTGCATCCAACCAAAAATTTGAATTTGAACTGTTTATGGCCTCCTCATAAGTGACTGGATCTGAATCATCACTTATGTCAAACTCATGCTCCTGCAAGTAAACCTCATAGTCATCAGAAATAGCTGATCTCCTAGTCCTTTGTGACCTCCTCAAAGGTACATCAGCATCTGTAATAGCTGGAATATCCTGCTTTTCAACAATGAGTTCATTCTGACCAACTACTGGTTCATCAACTACTGGATCAATAAGAGAATCAGGAACAATTATACTGGGAATGAAAACACTTTCTTCTCTAAATTGAGGCACCCTTGCTCCATTATTATCATCAAATCCAAAATCATCTTCAAAATAAATGGCCCTGTCTGATTCCACGATCCTGGTGGTGTGAGAAGGACAAAAGAATCTTGAACCCCTAGATCCTATACAATAGCCAACAAAATATCCACTAATGGTTTTAGGATCCAACTTCTTAATTTGGGGATTATAAATCCTTATTTCAGCTTTGCAACCCCATATTCGAAAATGATGCAAATTACGCTTTCTCCCTGACCACAACTCAAAAGGTGTCTTAGGAACGAACTTAATTGGAACTTGATTCAAAATATAAGCCGCCGTCCTTAAAGCCTCTCCCCACAAATAATCTGGCAACCTAGAATTTACCAACATAGACAGCACCATATCCAACAAAGTTCTATTCCTTCTCTCAGCTATGCCATTTTGCTGAGGTGTACCAGGCATTGTATATTGCGCATCAATGCCACACTCACGCAAATAAATAGCAAAAGGTCCTGGGTTCCTTCCAGTCTCATCATATCTACCATAAAACTCACCACCTCTATCAGACCTTACAGCTTTTATTTTCTTATTCTTTTGAAGCTCCATCTTTACCTTAAACTCTTTAAAGGCAACTAAAGAATCTGACTTCTCACGAATAAACTCAACATGTCCATAACGAGAGTAATCGTCAATGAAGGTAATAAAATATCTATAACCACCCAAAGCAGTTGGTGTAAAAGGTCCACATATGTCAGTGTGGATTAACTCCAAAACATCTCCACACCTAGCTAACTTATCCTTTCTTACCTTGGCAGTTAACTTCCCTTTCACACATTCAACACAAGTCAACAGATCAGAGAAATCAAGATTAGGAATTATCCCATCCTTCACTAACCTTTCCATTCTGTGCCTAGAAATATGTCCCAAACGTTTATGCCATAACATTGAGGAATTGTCATTAATTCTTGGGCGTTTGGAAGCAACAATAGGAGCAACAACAGAATTAACAGAGAAATTGAGACCATTATTAAATAAATCAAGCTTATATAAATTGCCACATAAAGTTCCAAAACCAACAACTTTACCATCCTTAAATAATTCAACTTTGTTATTTCCAAACAAAAAACTATAACCTTGACTATCCAAAAGTGAAATAGATAACAAATTTCTTCTTATTGAATGTACATAAGAAACTTCTTGCAACTCTAAAGCATATCCAGTGTCAAGCTTCAACTTGATTGTTCCCACAATGTCCACCTTCACTCTTGAGCTATCTCCCATATAAACATGCTGCTCAAGATTGGTTGGGCCCCTTCGGCTTATCATCCCCTGCAATGAATTAGTAACATGAATTGTTGCTCCAGTATCTAACCACCAAGATGAATTTTTGCTCCAGTATCAAACCACCAAGAATTCATAGGCACATCGATAATATTGGTCTCAATCATTAAAATATTACCTTTCTTCTCTTACTTTCCCTTTAAGGTCCAACAGTCTATCTTCTTGTGCCCAACTTTATTGCAGTATCCACACCTTCCATTGAAGTACTCTTTCCTTTCTCTAATCTGAAAACCACCATCTCTCGGCCCTTTAGGCTTCATACCAGAAAACTTCTTCCTATTGGGGTTAAAACCCTGCCCAGGCTTGAAACCTTATCCTGGCTTGAATCCTTGTCCCTTCTTTTGGAAAAACTTCTTGGACTTATCTACCTGATGTGAAACCATAGCAACAGACCTAGACTTACTTAATTTAATATCATCCTCTTCCTTGACAAGGATAGCAGCCAATTCCTCCAAGCTACAACCTTCTTTCTTAGTATTCAAACTCGACCTTATATTATCAAACTGTGATGGAAGACTCCTCATTATAGAATAGGTCAAGAACTCCTCTCCAATGTCCATCTTAAGATCCTTCAGCTTATTATAATAGGAGGAAAGTAGCATAATATGGTCCCTTACTCCTTTAATACCATCATACTTGGTATTATTCAATAGGTCCAAATAATGATGTTTCTCATTCATATCAAACTTGATAAACTTCTTTCCTATCTCCTCAAGAAGTCCCTTTGCAGTATCCACTTTAGGAATACTAGCATATATGGCCTCATCCATGTAATTCTCCATCATCATCATACAGCACTTATTAGAGTGCTTCCAATCCTCATAAAGTTTCTTAGCTGCTACAGTACTCTCTTCAGTCGGTATCTCTGGTGGATCTATCTCCAAAGCCAAATCCAATTTCATGAAGGTCAAATTCATAACAAAGGTTTTCTTCCATTTCTGATAATTTATCCCATCCAATTTCATCATGGCAGTCATGGGTAGAAGGTTTGGGGTGTTACTAGCTGTAAAAAATAGTAAACAACAAGACATTCAAAAAATTTAAGACAATTCAATTACTATTTTCCAGCCCCTCAACACAAAACACAAACATAAATATCGCTTAGGGTCTTTGCAGCACTAAAGATACCCTTACGTGGGTCAGGGACAGTCAACCAAATAACCACAATCAAATGCATTGAACTGAATCACCGATAGGGCAAATCAGAACCCGCAATACATGGCATTTTATTAACTTCCACTGCCATTCCAGACGTCATACAAAGCAACTAAAACTACCGATAGGGTAGCCTAGTTACCCGTATAGACCCTGGTTAATAAGTGGGTGATAATTAACAAATTGGCAATTTCATGATATAGGTAAATAAAAGATAACCCATCCACTATGCCAACACACATTACATTGGTACACATAATGCAGACAAAATAAGTCTCACAACAGGTGAGTACCCAAAATCCCACACTACTATACCAACTAGGCACAAAGCCTCTTTGGGTAAGCTCACACAATCCAATTTTCCAATCACAAATATTTAATTTAATTTAATAAAATTGGAATGTGATAATTAAACAAATAAATAAACAATAAATAAATAAATTGAACAATTGAATCACTAAATTAATTAATAAATAACCAACAAATAAATCAATAACAAAAAATAAGTTTTTTTTTTTTTGGGCCTGCTGACGTCAGCAAACGACGTGTCGTGCTGACGTCAGCACAAGCTCTAAACGGCATGCCGTTTCTTTCTTCTTCTTCACCCAACCGGGTCACGGGTGACCCGGTTCCAGTCCAAACGGGTCACGCGACCCGCTAGTCTTACCCGGCCATATCTCGCCGTTCCGGCCACTATTTCCGACGATACCGGTGGCGTTTGGTTTGTCTTTCCGTAGGTAACAGTTTCTACAAATCAATTTGATTCAAATTTAACTCAAAGCAAACACCCAAGCAAGAAAACTTTCGGCCATGGAAGGTCCATAAATAATCGATTTTACAAGGTTTTGCACCAAATTAATTAGTCTAATTCACTCCATTCAAACTGAAAAATAATTTCCAAGTTAACCCAGATCATGAATTCATACAAAACAAATTTTGCCCAAAATTTTGGAAAACAAATACACGCCCGATATTTACAATTATTATTATTATTATTATTTTTTTAAGGATTTTCAGATCCAATTAGAAATAATAAACAATATAAAACACAATAAAGAAGAATTTTTCACCATACCCAGGTCTTAATTCGAACTAAAACAAAAATTCACATAATTTCCACAAACTCAATATAAACCCGTTATTGCACAAGAGAAGCGAAATTAATCAATAAAATTCCATCCTTAAAATTTGGATCTCCAAACAAGCCGCAAACATAGATGAATATCACATATTGGATTTCAGAAAACAAGGAATCATAAGGATGAGAGAATAATTATAAAATAAATATCATGTCATCAATATACACGATAAAAGTTCAATGGCTGCATATCAATATAACAACAAATTTTAAAATAATTTATTATGCATATTAACCATGTGCTCTGATACCAATTGTTAGATTTTATATATCTAAATATACATAATAAATTCCATAAATCATAAATTACTAACCTCCAAACGCAGCCATTGATAAATTAGATCTTTAATCCTGCAAAATAGAAACAACGTAAAGTAGTGCCTATAGACACACTACTCTCAAACCACTCTCAGATTTCTGAAAATCCTAATCTCCAAATACTGTATGGTATTCTTAATGTCTGCTTGCCCTAGACCCTTTAAATAGTCTCTGCAAGTCAGACTTATCCATTAATTTTAACACACATAAAATAATAATAATTTGATAATATAATTATACTAGGAAAAATATGGATAAGTCAATGAGCTTATAAAGAGAGTTGGTCCTCCAGTCCAATAGGCCAACTGAAGTCTTATAGAGAGTGTGTGACCAAGGGCCCTACTACAAAATAATAAAATAAGCCAGTCCCATTAATGGCATAAATAGGCCCTATAAGTGAGTAATTGATTATACAAAGTCCATAAATATTAATTTATTCAACAGGAGCAAGACAATATTGCATCCCAGAAATCTTGATGATATATGTCCTTGTAAAATTACAGCTCCACTTTTCTTTGTTTAATTTTAAGTTAAAAGGTCTTCTTAGTAACACTAACAGTGCAAAAGAGGAGTGTTAAAATTACTGCAATTGTTAGTGTAAGAAACTTGTAAACTTGTTGTTAACAATTGTTAATGCAAAGATCAACAATTACAGTTGTGCATCCTCATTCATTATTGATTAGCCGGTGATGCCTACAAATAAGGAGAAACCCATTAGAAGGCCTTTAGGGGCACCCTGTGGCATCGGCCAAAGACCCTCTCACAGTCAAATCAGAAAAGCCCTTGGACTTTCTATGGAAAAACAAGAAAATGGACCTGTAGAATAAAATAATCATGTGTGCCTAGTATGATGGCTTCGGCCTTAATATGGGCTTTAAACAAGAAATAAAATAAATAACTAAAAATATTATTTAGGGATAAAAATGTTCTAATTAGGATCAATTGGACAATCTAAATACTTTAGATCACAGAATCTCAATTATTTTTTAATTTGAGTAGTTTAAACATACCTTCCTTTTTTGTCTATATATTTAGGAGGTAAATTTATATACCCCCATAGTTAGCCCATTACTTCTTTAAGTAAAGAATTTACTCAGTGGAATAATAAGAGTTAACTTCTGAGTTGAGGATTGTTTTGTTTGAGTTTTGGATCGTTAATAACTACAGTCGTGTTCAATTTGAGAGGCATATTCACTATGGTAGACATTTGTATTTGATCGGAGAGATGTAATTTCCATAATAGGTGGTCGTATTCAATTTGAGAGCGTATCACTATGCCAAATAATGAACTAGCAATACTAATTATGTGATGCTATGAAAAAAAAGCATCTGCATTGGCTAAAATACCAAAAGTATACGACGCATTCAAAAAACGTTGAAGATAAAGCATTGCTTAATAACAAAAATAAGCGACACTTTTTTTTGACATCGCTGGATTGATGATTAAAAACATTAGTTGATGTTTTTATAAATTAAGAATTGGTAAAAATAATTAATATTGGGAGATGCTTATGTGATGAATGCATCGGCTATTATAATTTTATTTTGTAATTTATATATATATATTATTTAATTTTAGAAGTGTAAAGAAAAATAACTATATTAAAAAAGAATATAATATTTTTATTTTATTTATGAATAAAAAGCTTGGGTGACACTTTTATAAGCAAAGACATTGATTTTTGTATGTGATATTACCATTCTCATGCATTTTATATTTTATTTAAATGTATCTACATATTGAATATAATAAACAGTAACAAATAGAAAAATAATTAACCTACTCATTCAATTTAATTTATTTAATTTAAAATTTAAAATTTTTATTTTTAATTTATTAAAGTAAAATAATTTAATTATTTTAAATTAAATACATAATAGGCAATGCTTTTAAGATCAAAAGCATCACCTATGGACTTTTAATTTTTTTACAATTTTAATTATTATTGTATTTGTAATTTTAACTCGATTATTGCAATTTTTTACGATTGTAAATTAATTATTTGTTAAATTAATAGAACTTCAAAATTTTAATTTTTTAATTTCAAGATATTAGGCAACGCTTTTACCATAAAAAGTGTCACCTATATTCTTTATTTTTTAGATTTTGTTTAATTTAAGATTTATTCATATGTATGTAAAAATATATATAGATAAATTGGGGAATAAATGTTTAGTGAATTATTAAGGTACATAGTATACAGAAATTAAGGCTTGAGATATCTCTGGATATCTGGCTTATGAAAATTTAAGGAGAGCAGTGTGTCCAGGAAAAGTGCTGTTGTCACTTTATTATCTATTTTGAAGAACAAAGAATTTTATGTTGATTTAATAACTGTGTTTAAAAGGTTAAATATCATGTATGAAGATCTTGGTAATATAATATAATATACTAATTAGCAATATGAAGTAAAAATTGACAATTTTTTTTTTTAAACTATTGCAAGATTAATAGGCGACACTCTTGGCAAGGAATGATTCTTTTTTTTTTTTTTTTGCAATGTTAACTATTTTTTTTTTGTTTACAATCTTCACTTAGTTAATTTTTGCAATATTAACTAACTTGTTTGCTAAATTAAAGAGCTTTGAATTTTTCTTAAAAAAATATCAAAGCATTAGGCGCTTCTTTTATCATCAAAAGCGTCGCCTATTTACATTTTTTTTTTGGAATTTTTTTTTTCAAGTTTTATTAATATGCATATCATTATTCAATATATATATATAGATAAATTAGGGGATAAGTAGTTAATGAATTAGCACGGTATATAGGATACAGAAATTAGGGTTTGAGATATCTATGTATACCTGACTTGTAAAAATCTAAGTAGAATAGTGTGTCTGTGAGGCATTACTGTTGCTGTCACTTATCTGTTTTGCATAATAAAGAATTTTATGTTGATTCAATGACTGCGTTTAAAAGGTTCAATATAATATGTGAAGATCTTGCTAATATAGTTTAGCATATTCATTAGCAATATAAAGTAAAAATTGATAAAGACATTTTTTTTTTATTATTTCAAGATTAATAGGCGACGCTTTTGGCAAGGAAAACGTCACCTAATTGTGTTTCCTTTTTTTTTTTTTTAATTTTTCGCAATGTTAACTATTTTTTTGTTTGTAATTTTAACTTAATTAATTTTTCCAATATTAACTAATTAACATAATTAATTTTTCCCAATATTAACTAACTTGTTTGTTAAATTAAAGAGTTTCAATTTTTTTTTTTAAAAATATCAAAACATTAGGCGACAGTTTTGTCATCAAAAGCATCGCCTATTTACCTTTTTTTTTTCCTGGAATTTTAACTTTTTTCAAGTTTTATTAATATGCATATCATTATGCAAATATATATATGAAGCAAAAAATAACCTTTTTTTTTATTATTTGAATGATAATAGGCAATGCTTTTTAGGGAAAAAGCATAGCCTATTTCCTTTTCCAATTTTAATTATTGTTGTGTTTATAATTTTAACTTAATTATTACAAATTTTTTGCAATTGTAAAATAATTATTTGTTAAATTAATAGAACTTGAAAAAAACTTTCTTTCTTTTTTTTAATTTCAGGGGATTAGGCGACGCTTTTTATGGAAAAAGCATCACCCATATACCTTATTTTAAAAATTTTTTGTTTGATGTTATGTATTCATATGTATATAAATATGCATATATATATATATATATATATATATATGTAGATAAATTTGAGAATAAGTGGTTAATAAATTAGCATGGTACATAAGATACAGAAATTAAGGCTTGAGGTATCTGGAGATACCTGATTTGTGATAACTAAGCTAAGAATTACTCTTTAATGACATATTCTATAAATTAATGATATATCAATCATTTGTCCTTGTAAAAATATTTTTTTTTAAATAAAAATTACTTTCAAGAGATTTCTTTTTAATAATTATGTCATTAACTGGATATTAAAAGCATTGCCTATTTTCTTAATTTTTAGAATTTCAACTAGATTTATATTTTATTTATATGTATATAAATATTAAATATATTAATTAGCGATATAAAACAAAATAATTAATCTATTTATTTAATTTATTTATGATTCAATTTGAAATTAATTATATTTTAAATTATTAAAAGTTTGACAAAATTAATTTTTTTATAATTTAAAAAGATTAGACGACGCTTTTAACATAGAAAGCATCGTTCATTGTCTTAATTTTTGGTATTTTAATTAATGTTATATTTTATTCATATGTCTATAAATATTAATAGATAGTTAATAAAAATATAATAAATTTAATTATTTTGAAAATGTTTGGGCAACGCTTTTTATGATAAAAGCATTGTTTTTTTGAATTTTTTCTTTTAATTTTTTTAACCATTAAATGCACCATTTAGAATATAAATCAAATATACTAAAATATTATAAATAAATAGTAATATACATGAAATGAATAAAATATTAAGCAAATTAATTTTTCTTTCAAATTTTAAAATCATTTGTATTTGCCTCCAATTTTTTCAGCCCTCACCGTTTGATATTTTAAAATCATTATTAATATTCAAAAAAAATATTGTGTGCATTTTTCAATTCCATCTTTTCACCAAGTATAGGCCTTGAAATATCTAAGTTTTGTCGTGCTATAAGAGGAGTTGAACAGTTGGGTTAGCTGGGTTTTGTGGGTTTCTTCTTTCTTTTTCCTCTGTCACCGTCGACGAGCACATGTTCACTCGTTTTTCTTACATTTTGAATAGTGGCCGTGATGGGTTCATTTGTAGGTTTCCATTTTCAACCATTTTTTGTTTTGTTTTATTTTTTTTTTTCTTCTTGTTGGGTTGACGTCATTGCTAGATTTCTTGGTGCGTTTAGTTGTTGTGTTGTACAGGTTGCATGTGGAAAAAACTTGGGTCATGGGTTTTTTTTCAAATTTAATCGGTGGATTTTCTTAATCTTGTTTAGGTTAATATTTTATTTGTGATTTTGCTTAAGATTGAGGCTTTTATCGCGATTTTGCTTAAGATTGAGATTTTGTTCTTGATTTGACATCAGGTTAGGGTTTGATTTTGGTAGCTCGTTGTGTAGTGGTTTGGGTTAGCACGGCGACCGAAGTTTGCTTTATTGGGTGACTTGCTTGGCCTCAAGTTGTGTTTGGCTTTGATTACCAAGATTGTGTCGGATTTTGCCTTGTTGGAAAATGTACGCTTAATTTTATTTTCTTGTTGATAATATGAAATTGAATTACTATATGAGTTTGAATTTCATATTTAAAGTGAGCATTATTAGTTGTTAATTTATATACTTATTATCTAACACATGTGCTTCTTATCTAATATTACATTTAAATTAATGTTTACAAATTTAGATGCCTAAGCAATCTGGGAATATCAAATGTGGTTATTATATTATAATGATAATGAGGGATATCATTAGGAGAAATGTACCTCAGAAACTTACGAACAATGGTAATTTTAACATTTTCATATACTTAATTACTTTATAATAATTAATATTTATTTATTTTGTATATGTGTTAATAATTTTTCAACATAATTTTTTCATATGTAGTATAAGAGTGTAATTTGGTCAAAGATGATGTTAACTAGTTTAGAGCTGAATGGGCATCAATTATGATCTCAAACCTTTCATCTCGATAAATATGATACTTTAGTTGTTTTGTTTGTACATAACTATATAAAATAATTGACCAAATTGTAAAAATATTATATGAGTTAATATTTAATTTATTTGAAATATTATTTTGTTATGTAAATATTTATTTTAATTTTGTCATCTTTTAATTATTTTGCATGAAGCTTAGCTATTAAATAATCCAAATTTAACAAAATTAAAGCATTGTTAAAAAAAAAAAAAGGACAAAAGCCGATGCTTTTCTTAAAAAGCATCAACTATTGCATTGATTTTTAGTGATGCTTTTAAAAAGCGTTGCTAAAAATTGATGTAATAGCCAATGTTTTTTTAGAAAAAGCATTGGCTTTTCTTAGACTTTAAAAAGGCGGCGCAAAAAATTAATGCAATAGCTAATGCTTTTTCTTAAAAAACATTGGTTTTTCTTAAACTTTTAATGATGTTTTTCTACAAAAGCATCAGCGATTACTATACATTTTGCGATGCTTTTTCAAAAAAGTATCAGTTATTACTATACATATAGTAACACTTTTCTAGAAAAGCATTGGTTTTTTGAATATATTTAGCGACGCTTTTATTAATAAAAAGCATCGGCTTTTCTTAAGTATTAGGTGACACTTTTCAAAGCGTCGATTTTTGTTTGGTAATTTTGGTAATATCATATCGGACGATACTTTATGAAGCATCGGCTTTTATTTTGCATGACACATTAATTGCATCTCCTATCATTGCGATTCTTGTAGTGTATTTAGACATTTTTCCTTAGAAAAATTTCTATGTAGAGCTCCAGTTCGCAATTGGCTGGTTGTTCGCTTCTTATCCACCATCTGCTCATTTTTTTAAAGCTTAGTACAAAGTCATTTAACCGATCAATCATAGATGAACCCCATAAAATTACATATGATTCATCATTCTCACTAGCCTAGACTAGTTTGTAGTTATCTATAGCTGGAAAGGATTAAACCAAACCACCTAATAGTACTTCCAGTCTGATATTGGCTTGTCGATTTTCCGTATTACAATGGATTATAACTATCATAAAATAAGCCGAACTGGACAGGCCGTGCCTAGTCCTTTTTGCATGAAGTCTTAGTATCAGGTATGCACAATACAAATGATATAAATGACTAATGAAACCAACATCTCATGTATGCTCGTACATTAAGAGGAATCAGTAAGATGGGTCCTTGCAGTTAGAAGGTACCAGTTCAGCATTGAAACCAATGAGATTGTCTACCTGAAAATTTCTTGTCACAACCTCAATATATATATTCATAATAATGTGTCGCAAGTCGACCATATTAAGATAGTCGAACAGCCACTGCCTCCATTTTTTTCTCATCTTCATTTAAAGATTGGTTGATATCATTTGTTTATTTAACTAGTTGAGAAGTCGCAATGTGAGTCCTTATAGCTTTAGAGGAGCCTTTAGACAACTTTGCATGAGCTTTACAATCGCTTTTGAGGCGTCTTGTAGTAGCTTTTTTATTCGCTTTTCCAGTTGAAGATAGATTCATTGCTTTAATGTGTGCTTAACAGTATACTAAACTTCTTGAATAGTCGGCCAGCAATAAAATTCCCATAGTTGCACAATGATGTACTAGTTGAGATTTTTATAATTAGATTCACGTGACTTTCTTGATTCTTGACTGGTGGTATTTGACTGTCTTCTCTGACAAGCTTCATGCATTCTATCTTCACAATCTGCAATAATTAATTTTATCTTTTTGGAATTAAATAAATGTATATAAGCACTGTCGAATTGTTCGTGCACTGCACTTTTTTCCACATCATATATACATATAATATTATTAATATATAATTGTCGTATAAATGCATCTCTATACATAGACATATATATATATATATATATTGAAATAATAGAACTGTTGGTGTATCTACGTGCATGCTTTCTCTAGAAATTCCAAATTTTGAATAAATTTACACTTTAAAAAGAAGATAAAGGCTAAGATTTTTCCGGAATTAGTTAAGGCACCAACAATCAATTCCAATGTCTCCTGCAAAGACATGAGATCCCATACACATATGCTATGTAATATATATATATATATATATATATATATTACATAGCATATGAAACATGTGGAGAATAAAGGGGATTTAATTATGGAAAGCTATTAAAAACTATATTGGCGGTCAAAATAAATTGACTTGTATAAGATGCATCTCCAGATTGTAGGCTTTCAGCTAGCAAACAATTTCCACATCATCTTCTTGATTTTGTATAGCGATCCGTTCTAATCCAAGCATTGATATTTAATTGTTTACTCAATCCCACAGCAACTCAAGCCCTCTTTGTTATTGACTTCCAATCCATGTAACCCTGGTGATGGAATTCACATAAAACATATATACATATATGGCCTATACAAAACATATATAAGCGTTCCTTTGATAGGAATAGCGTGTGGGTTTTTTCATGGTGCTCATAGCTGCCGTTGAGTGTAGTTGAACATTTGGTTTTTATCCCAGCCACATGTATGCCTCTGTATCTCATAAAGAAAAATGCAGTTGGTTGCCTATCTATGTTGTTAGTGCTACTATAATATAAACAATTAAACATGTACCAACGGCAGTACTATAAACTCACGATCTATTCACAATTACAAAACTATATTTAATTAAATTACTAATTTTTTAAATGCAGTCATTGAATCATGAATAAAATGTAAATTCTTTGATATGCAAAATAGAAAACAAAACGACAGAAGCAATGCCTAATTGAAGCCTTAAAATCCTAATCTTAATTGTATATATCATATTATTCTCACTGATGACTTATTCCTAATTTATTTATATATATATATATATATACAAAATAATTAATAAAATAATAATACTAATACTAATAATATAATAAATCAATTGGGATTCTAGAGAGAATGAGTCCTTCAGTCTAATAGGTCAACTGAAGTATAAAGAGAGTGTGTGCCTAAGGGTTCTACTGAAAATGTTAATAAATAAGACTGTCCTATTACTAGTACAAATAAGTCTTGTAAGTGAGTTACATGATTATGGTTAGTTCACACAAAGTATCTAACAGTTTTCCACTTAAATTGTATAATCACCACAAATAACAACTAATTCACTAACTACAGAATCTCCTAGAATAAAATATCATTTCATCTAAGTATATAGTATGCCGACAAGGCACAATAATATATGAGACTAGACAGTAGAGATCCTCTTAGTAAATCTCTCAAAAACTAAATATCATTTCAATTGAGCACTTTGCATACCATAAACTCAGTCTAAATAATGGAAATTTACCTTACCATGTGAAAAGAGTTGGCTTAGGGTTTTTTTTTTTAAAAAATTTTTTGAATTTTTTTGTAATTTTTTTTAATGATTTTGCAACTTTTGTTTAAAATTCTTTGTAATTATTTTGTCCAAAATCATTAGAAAAATTTACAAGTATCAAAGGAAATTACAATGGTGACAGAAAATAAGGAAAAAGAAAATTAAAAAAAAAGGGGCCAAAGCCAACGCTTTTACATTTGCAAAAGCGTTGGCTTAGGGTATTTTTTTTTTTTTTTTTTTTTTATAGTTTTTTGATTTTTTTGTAATTTTTTTTTAATAATTTGTAACTTTTGTTTAAAATCCTTTGTAATTATTTTGTCCAAAATCATTAGAAAAATTTACAAGCATCAAAGGAAATTGCAATGGTGATGGAAAATAAGAAAAAAGAAAATGAAAAAAAAAAGGGCCAAAGTCAACACTTTTACATGTGCAAAGTGTTGGCTTAGGGGGTTTTTTTATTTATTTTAATTTTCTGAATTTTTTTGCAAATTTTTTTTAATAATTTTGTAATTTTTGCTTAAAATCCTTTGTAATTATTTTGTCCAAAATCATTAGAAAAATTTACAAGTATCAAAGGAAATTACAATGGTGATGGAAAACAAAAAAAAAGAAAATTAAAAAAAAAGGGAGCCATAGCCAGTGCTTTTATATATGTGCAAAGTGTTGGCTTAGGGTTTTTTTTTTTTTAAGTTTTTTAATTTTTTTGTAAATTTTTTTTAATGATTTTGTAACTTTTATTTAAAATCCTTTGTAACTATTTTGTTCAAAATCATTAGAAAAATTTACAAGCATCAAAGAAAATTATAATGGTGACAGAAAACAAGAGAAAAGGAAATTACAATGGAGAAACAGCTTCAACGTTTTGTCTCAGAACAAGGTGAAAAAGAACAGTGTTCAATTTTATTTTTTTATTTTTTTACTTTTTGTTTTTGTATGTTTAGTGCTCATCTTTTTTTTTTTTTTTTTTGATTGGGTTGTTATTATATATATAGAAAAACAAGAGAGAGGAGGATGATAGAATCAGTGAATTGTCTGATGATATTCTGGTGAAAATAATTTGTGGCTTTCCACTGAAAGAGGCAGTCAACCATTATGTTTCAACCAAAAAAATAAAATAAAATAAAATAAGGGAATGCTTCCAGTATATAAAATCAATGACATCATGAAACTTTAAAAGCTTCCATAACTCTATGTCCTCAAACTTCTTTTTTTCTAGTAGTCAATTCAACCCACAGCACCACCACCTCAATTCTTGCTCTCTGAAACCCCACCACTTTGACGCCTCTAAGATCACCTAGTTTTCCCTCACAGCTCAATTGAAACTCTCCATGCAGGAACTCCTCAACCTCATATCAGATCAAGATCAGGGCCTTAAGACTCAAAAGAACCTAGCCAAACGAGATTCGATTATCAAGGCCATAGATGTCATTTTTGCTCTGGGCAGCGATACAGTCACCACCAGGACTTCGCTCTCAGCCATATGGAGACTACTCTGGACCACCGAGAAAGAACAACTTTTAATCTGGAGGAAAATGCCCACTTGTTTGTTACCTAAGTGGTGACATTTTGCAGATCATCGATGTCATTGTTTCTTTTTATTTTTTTGGATTTTTTGTTCACACTTAAAAAAAAAAAAAATGGCTCACAAATATTAACCTTTAACCCAAGCTCTAAATGGATTTGAGATTGTCGAGGAGAAGGCTCAGGCGGTGGAAGCAATAGAAGAATATCTGGGGTTGGAATAGTGGTGCAAGCTAGAGATGGTGGATTTTACTTTGGAATTTTGAAACGGTGAGAGATGGTGGATTTTATTTTGGAATTTTGAAACAGTGAGAGATAGTGGATATTATTTGAGAATTTTAAAATGGTGAGAGATGGTGGATTTTATTTGAAAATTTTAAAATGGTAAGGTCTGTGTGAAATAGTGGTGCTCGAGAGAAAGGAAAAGATATTTTAAAGCCGGAAGGTTGAAGGAAAATTTTTTGAAGTTGCAATTTTCTCACACGCGACAGAGAAGTATCTGAGCCGTTCATTGGATAAGTTGAAATCCAATGGCTAGCTATTTTCCCATATTTTTGGAGTGCACCATTTTGTTCAGGTCAGACCTGACCATAGAATCTCTCTATATATGTATATATGGTCCGTTTGCCATGTATTTCGCCATGCATTTTCGATAATAATATAGTATCATGTATAAATCTGTATACTCCAAATAGTATAAAATAATATTATCCATTAATGGAAGCAAGAGATATAAACATGAGCCTAAAATTTTATACCCAGGAAGATCAACCGACCCTTAATGCTCATGTGGTGCACCAAATTAATCTCCTAATTGCCAACCAAATCATATAGATGAAATCATAAAATTAAAAAAGGCTGAAAATTATGAACATGATGTATTTAAATTTTCTTATCATTATGTAGGATTGATACTTTTTCAATGGTGGAGTCAGATGTACCAATAATAGAGGGTGGGGAGCACTTGCATCTTCTCCTATCCAGCATGCCAAATTGTTGATGCAAAAATTAACTATAATAGTTATGTATCCTTTTTCACTATTGATGAACCTTTTATGCCTACAAAATAAGATAAAACCCAAGTGTAGTGTGGTGTAGGACAAAGATCCTTTGACAATCAAGTCGAAATAGACCATGGACTTTTTGTGAAAAACATAAAAATAGACATGTAGAGTAAACTAGTTGTGCGTACAATATATTACAACTTAGGGCATTTATATAGGCTTTAAATAAGAAATAAAATAAATAAATAAAAATATCATTTAGAGATAGAAAATATTATAATTAGGATCCCCAATCATTTAGATTTGAACAATCCAAATAAATTGGATCGTAGATTCCCAATTGTTTTTTAATTTAAGTAATTTAAACATACCTTCCTTTTTTTTAATCTAAATATTTAGGTAGCGAATTTATTTACCCTCATAGCAATATAAAGCCGAAGGTACATTTTGTTTTTATTATCTAGTTTAGGTTAATTTACTTAAGAAGTGTATATGAAGCAGCTAAGTAGACTAGTGATGCAAGGAAGAGGATCCAAACGTCATTGTCTATGACAACACATCCCACTACAATAGCTAAGAATCTAGTTCATCATAGAAGAAACAAGCATATTCCAATTAAGTATCACAGCATTGGAGAAGTTAAGAAGAACAAGTAGATTTGTTTGGTACATTGTCCAACTCAAGGTCAACTTGTAGACATTCTCACCAAGTCATTGCTAAGAGATAGATTTGAAAGGCTTATATTTTTGTTAAATGTTGTTCTTAACGTTGCCAAGGAAAGGATTTAGGCATTAAGCATCTAACTCTAAAAATAATTTAAGTGGGAGTCCATTTTAATTAAGCTACTCACCAAATACAATATTATCTTATCTAGGAATTGAATCAATTAGAGTTAAAATCATGTGCATCAGGCAAAGACCCACACCTTGGAGAACCAAGTAGGTCAATTGGCAACTCAATTCCAATGGAGTCAAGGAACTTTGCCAAGCTAAACTGAGAAGAACCCAAAGGAATAGATTCAAGCCATTACATTAAGGAATGGAAAACAAGTAGACGAGTCTAAAGAAAGTTACAAAAGGATTGTGATTCTTAATGATGAAGATAAGGAAAGCTCCACAGATAAATTTTGTGAAGCTCCTACATAAGCTATCCTCTTTGAATTTACCTTCTTGACCTGTTACACTACATGATTGAGGTCAAGTTTTGGCATGGTTTATTTGTTGATCTATATGTAAATCATCATTTCTTCTTTCTAAAGAAAACCTTTCTTCTTAATCTTTGTTGCTTCATGGTTTAGCAATTCAATTATGCTTTTCCTAGTCCTAACTATCCCGAATTTGCTTGAGCGGCTAGCATTACAGTAGGTGCAACTTGAAGGACTGACGAGGAGACAGGTGTGGTGGTGAATGTGGCTTGGGGGGCTTTCCATTTTTTGCTCGGTCCTACATATAAAAGAATGATTAGTTTCCAACAACTTAAGTAATGATTGTTGTGACATTAATTAACTGTTGATTTAAATTTTTTTAATAGGAAGATTTGACACAGATTTTTTTAAACCTTGCAGAATGAGTATTATATTGTTAATCTTAAATGTTGTTCAACTCACGTAGCTTGCCTTTCATGTGGGCAATACCTTAGGTCCGACTTCCCTATAACTTTAGGTTCCTAGCTCTGGATAGATATGAGAGATAAGGTGACTCACAGGATTAACTCAGTGCTTATCTGTAACACCCTGTTCCAAGTATGCCAGAATTTTCTCACGTTGACCGTGGTTGACACGCGTGGACCACCACCACCCTCCCTTCATTTCCAGCCAGCCACCCAAAACCCATGGCCAAATGACCGCCGATGCACCCAGATCTAAGTTTTTTAGTTAGCGGCATCATTTCTTTTCACCATCGATTTCTCCCAAACCAGCCATCCTTTTCAACACCACCAGTCCCGTTGGCTTACCCATCCTCTGATCTATCTCCCCACCAAAAATCAAGGCCATTGGCCACCTGACATGCTACTCGAGGTGACCTTTCTCAATGGGCACAGCGGTTGCTTTGAAATTGTATTCCGATGAGTTCCCGGTGAACCCACCTACCCTTTCCTACTAATTTGACCTCCCTGAACTCAAATCTGGGGTTCTTTTTCCCCAATTCTTGACGGATTGAGAGATTCAAGAGCATTAAGTCTGAAACATTTTCGACCACCATAGGTCCGATCTTCGGAAAGTAAGACTCAATTCGTAATCCTCGTATTATAAGCTTTGTTTCAGTATATTATTTGTAAATTTTGGAAAATGTTTGTGTTAGCTCCCCCAGATAATCGAGTATAATTTACCCAATTAAAATATTAATTCAATCTTTTTTGTGTGGCATTGATATTTTAGGAGCGCATGTGAGTCATGGAACCGATCCCTTTGAGGATCTTGATTGATACACGTGCTCGAGGTTAGTGATCCTCCTTCAAAACTATTTTGGGAACTGTTAAAAATATATATTTTGTGTTATTTGAAATTATGAAAAATAAATGTGTTTGATATTTGAGAAAAATTGATATTTAAAATTTATAATGTCAATTTATGATTAATTAATACATGTAATGCTACCAAATTATATTTTTGGATTGTAATATATATATGGTGTTAATTGAATTTCTAAAGAATGTGTTATATATGTTTAATATTTAAGAAATTGTTATTTTAATTTATGATGATGATTTATGTTGACTTATAGCATGTATTGCATCAAAATTTATATTACGGGTTTTTAAAGAAATTATGTTTTAGAATTATTGTTTTAAATTATTGTTAAATTTATTGTTGAATTTATGATGCCAAAAGTTTATTGATTTAAGCATATATTGCATGGAATTCATATCTTTGGTTTTAAAGAAGTTATGGATTTAAATTATTTAAATTATTGTTAAACTTTTATTGTTGAGTTTAATTGCAGATTATTTTTTATTAATAAAATTTTATTTATATGAATTTATGCATTTGTGGATTTTTATGCAATTTTTAATGCAATTTTATTTATCTTGAATTTTTAGGATTTGAGGAAATATTGTCTTAAAATTTCATGCTCAAAGAATATATTTATGCATGTGGCTATTTGCATATTTGATTCAGCTATCGTGAAATTGATGGATTTCCATTCACGTAATTGAAGTGATGTATTTATGATGATGATTTAAAAAGGAATGTGGAAAATTACAGGTTTAAATGGAAGAAATAAACCCGGTGATATTTACGTAAATATTGATTTTATGATTTACTGATTTTTAGATGCACCATACAGTACTGTTATTTTATAATATATATATGTGGATATGATTAGCGCACAGGTTTCTAGGTGTCCTGTGGATGCCATTGGACCCGAGGGCTGGCAGGGTATAATGCACAATGAGTATCAGCCCCCCAATAGCCAGGATGACTGATAGCAGCGGCGTTGTGGGATGCCAAGCGACCATATGTCAGTTTCTCTCTTTAACCTACCCGTTAGACGATGCTCAAGACACTGGGTACCATCGGGCATAACTAGTATTTTGCACATCAAGTAGTTTTCTCGATACGATTTCCAAAATAAAAATGTTTTAAAGGAGTATTTAAAATTAAAAATATTTCATTATGTTTTTATCATTTATTCAAATTAATGTTTTAAAATGCATTTTACCATGATTTTATTATTTAAATTGATTTGATGATTTAAAATGGATTTTATTATATTTTTACCATTTATTTCCAATAGATGTTTTAAATTGATTTAAATATTTCTTTTATTAATTAATTGATTTATTCTACTTATTTTAGATTGATCGTTTTAATGCATTTAATCATGTTTTAATTATTTATTTAAACTTGAAGTTTTAACATGAGTTTTATTGTATTTCATTATCTATTTCAAATTGAGATTTAAAATTAATTTAAATATTTCCTTGATTATTTCTAATATCAATTTTATGGTGATTTTGTTTTATTTTATTCATGATATTTTATTTACAATTTAATAATTTTTATTAAAATCATTTGTATTTTTCATTATTATAATAAATTTTAGATCTTTAATTTATTGTATTTTATTTGTAATTTATTTAATTAATTATTTCTTGATTTTTGGGGTATACAAATATTGGATTTTGTGAAAATGTTTTAAAAGAGAAATATTTCCAACTGACTGAACTGTGAGGTTTTGAAAGAAAATATTATTTTCAATTACTTATTATTTATTTACTTATTTGTTATTAATTAATTAAGTTTATTTTATTGTTATATTATTATTATTATTGTATAGTAGATTAGGTCACTCACTGAGATGATTAGCATTTCATGTTTTGTAAATTTGTTTTCCTAGGTTCATATTAGTAGACATTGATCAAGCAGGGGCAAGCTCGACATCTTTATTCATTGCTGAAAGTCCAAGAAGTCTTCCTTTTTTTATTTCCTATCTTGTAATATTTCTTTCTACTTTATGTTGTAATAACTCTTATACTTAGAATTCTATAAATGCTCTGTATACTATTTTGGATGTATTTATTTAATGTTACACTGGTTTCCTATCTATTTTGAAGTCCTGTGAATTTGTGGAAATTAATTGTAGTAAGGTGGGAGGAACAAGGGGATATTGCTAGAAATGTATTTTCTGTACAGGGAATTTTGTGGTAAGTCCAACCCTTAGGGGAGATGTTAAATTTTCCATTGGAAGGTTCGGTGATGTTTCCTTGGGATCATGGCTTGTTTAGGATTCCAATGTAGGATTTTGGACGGGTCCTAACATTATCGAACATGGATGGAGATTGATGTAGCCGGAATCCAATTATGTGCAGAAAGCTTTTATTGATTTCTTGCTCATATCGGTTCGCCATCCATCCCTATTTTCATCCTTTGTAACTAAAGAGAAAACTATAACTAAAATGAAAAATGAACATAATTCTACAATAAAATCTAAATAACTAAAAAAGAAAAAGAAGCATTTCAAAGCTGGGTGCAACAATGTCGCCAAAAACTTATATATATTTATATATAATAAGACTCCAATAAAAACATCCTTAACTTTTTAATTGAAGGATAACTGTCAATCATTTAGAACCCTTGGCTTTAATATATCTCTAACAATTACATGATTCTTTTTTTTTTTTGTTTTTCAAATCAAATAACCTAAGCAAATATTAAATAACCTAAGCAAATATTTTTACATTATAAATCAATCAAAAAATATACTACAGTTGACTTGATTTTACAAAAGATACATAGGCAGCCTAGTCTCACAATAAGTTAAGTTCAAATTTCCAAAATCTCAACTTGATTCCACAAAGAATACATAAGTGGTCTTGTCCAATGTTAAGTGTAGTTCAACTTTCAAATCAAATCTAAATTTTCTAAAATTTCCAAACAAACAACAAAAGCTTTTTAAACATTGCAAGTACCTTGACCCTTTTAAAAGGGCTATGTAGATAGCTCAGCATTTCCAATCGAGGTGCAGCAGCAAAATATTTTCAAAATTCACTTCCAAAATATAATTGGAATCAAAGGGCTTTCCCTTTTACCAAAGGGTTGTAATTAAAGGTTATCCAACCTTGAATGGATCGAACCATATTTTAAATTCAAAGTCAACTCTAATGCATGGTTTTAGCAAATTGTAGTCTTATGAGATAATTGAGTTTTGAATGTCTTTCTTGTATCCAAATCCTTATTATTATATATGCATTTTTAAGCCAAGAAATAAATCTAACTATTCCAAGTGTCTTCATGGCAAAGGAAGCAGATGTGGATGAACTGCTTTATAAACTTCTAACAACTTGAAAAACGAGAAGTTTTTTTTTGCAATGCCAAACTAACTCTATACAGTCCTATAAAGATTTAAAATGACTAAAATAACACCATATAATTTTGTTCCTTTTTAGTTTTAAAATTTTAATTTTGATTTCCCAACAATAATTCTGCATATCCCATAGGTATTATGGTTTCATGTTGACGGTTTTCGCTTATGATCCCCGATCCAACCTTCATTCTTCGCCATTAGAGATCCAATAGCCGCCGATATGAGAATTCCAACCCCAACCATTTGAGAAACAACAACCCTCTTCAAGGAAGAAGCAGAACTGCTTTATTAGTTTAAAAAGGCATGCCCATTATTACTGACAGTGATGAAGATCTTGCTGCTTCCCTTGAATCCTTCGGTGAGCATCTACAAGATTAATTTTGGCTAAATAATATTAAAAAGATGGGTATCGCACCCCTCTCTATCTCTCAGTGTGCACACACATAAACATAAACTATCACACACAAACATGTGAAGCCTCTCATCTGGATGTAATTGGATAAGCCAAACCCCACTCACCAAAGAAATCCTATGGGTGGTTGAAATTCTGCATTGGGAGCAAAATTTTGGGCAATCTGGATCATGAATTTTGTTCCTATGTTTTCTCATCCTGGTCTACGAGTTTACTGGTTTTCTGCTTGTTTCTTGACGACTCATTTTGGTTGAATACAACACAACCTTAGCACTTGCAAGGTGTTCAAGTAGGTTGCACACTCTGGATCTTTCATGGTGCTTGAATATGATAACCGAGGCGTTCAAGTAACGTTAGGAATGAGAATTCAATGATAGCGACGTTGATGATTGAGACTATGCAAAGTTTTTGCTGCATGTCACAAGGGTATCATGGAATTTAAAAATTAATAATGAGACAGTGTAAAGTTTTTTCTACAGTGCAACTAGCAATTCTCTTGAAAAACATTAATTCCCTTTGTTATTTTAAGAATTAGTTTTTCAATAAAGAGCCAAATCAAGAATATCTTTCTCCTGTTTCCAAATCAAATATTGTTATAACTAGTCCGGTAAGGTTAGTTTAATTGGTAAACCACTCATATCTATATTTGGCAGGTCATAGGTTCGAAATACTAGGATAAGACAAATTATTGTAAACATATAGAGGGTATTATTTTAAATAATAAAAACTATTGTTATAACTAATATATATATATATATATATATAAATTCTAGCTATTTAAATTTTTTTCGTGGTAGCTAGCTATTTAAATTAAAAGAATATAAACTACCATGATGAAATGTTCATAATTTATCAACCTCCAATAATTCAAAAAACTTCAAAATTTTTTTTAAAACAAAAAAAAAAAGAAAATAGTAAAAATATTTTGATTAATCCACCTTAGAAAGATTTGCTCGACACTATTTTGTGGCTTTTTTTTTTTTGGTTGCAAAACAAGATTAACTTAGAAACTTATCCTCATATATATTTTAAATTTATCCATTTATAAAAATAATTTGTATTTTGCATTTATAATTAATTTAGAAACTATTTATCTTTAATATTAACCAAGAGCTTTAAAAAAATGAGTCATAAATATATAAACTATCAGTTATAAAATTTATTTCCTAAAACTATTCAAATTATTAATGGTGATAAATCTTATTTTAGGGAAGTAATTAAATAATCCAATGGTTTAAATTGTTTAAAACATGTGGTGTTATATTATTTATCTAACTTGAAATTCTCATTTACATAGAAACGAAGTATATCCTAATCTGTTAAATATGAGATGAAATCTAATTCATATATATATCGTGAGTTTTCTACTAGGCGACAAACTCATCCCTCCAACACTCTAGAATGTAAAAGAAAAATATAGACATCCTACCGAAATTGGTGGAATGCATGCCACCCACTTTATGTTGTGTGATATCCTTTATTAGAACAAAATTAGTTAAAAAAATAATAATATCTCAAAATTTACCCAGTTTTATTTTCTCATATAAATGCTCATTTATATGAGTTGCTACTGCCGCATTGTGAGATTTGAGAGACTAGGTGCATTGAGAGATTTGAGACACTAGATGTATTAGGGTTTTGGGTTTCTAAAAGTTAATTTCTCCACCAATCTTGTACCTTTCCCTTTGATAGTGGATTATAAATTCTACCTTCTTCTATGGACGTAGGCACATTGCCGAACCATGTTAAATCTTTGTGTCACTATTTTTCTTTCTTGCTTTATTTTTCTAAGTTGTTTGATTATTCTCAAATAGATTTGTTCTGCAAATCCTAACACGTATTATATATTTAATTTTTATTATAAATGTAGTTTTTACCGCAGGTAGAACCAAAATCAGCATCCATTTAGCCAAGTTTTTAGTTTCTTCGTCTTCGAGGAGAAATTTCAACTTCAAGGCGTTTTATCTCTTCTTTAAGATCTTATAAATTGACTCATTGAGTTTGATGTTTCCTCTTTAATATGGTTATTGCTTATTAAGTTTGTAAAATGCTTTAGACACGAAAGATATTCGACCTTGACCTCATGAGAATCAGAAATTGATCTTTCAGTTCCAAACTGCCAAAAAAATACAAAACTAATTCAAAAAGTTCAAAAAACAAATCAAATCTCAGGAATAAGTTAATATTATAATTAATTAAAAAAACATTTCTCTTTTTATTAATATATATTTTTTGACAATCTTCTTCTACAGAAATGTGGAAATAACACATATTTTCCATTAGAAATATCAAAACACTTTTAAGGTTCGCTGAAAGCATGAAAAGTAAACATGTTATCATTTAGCTTAAACTTTTAATTACAATCCTAACTTGGCATGATATCAGACATATGCTATTCATAAACAAAGCTTTCAGAACATGCAATTACGAGAATGCATAATGCATTCCTTCCCCTGATAAATAAATAAAATAAAAACAAAATAAAGAGAGTAAAGACCGTAACAGCCAATGCTTGTCACAGCTTTGCAAAGTGAAAATCATTTAAACATACCTCTCTATAAGCAGAAATGCACCTTAAAAGTGCAATTTCAGCGTCAACAACTGGTGACTGCCAAGCTGTAAAACTATAATAGGTTAACCTGAGAGGATAATAGTCATACAGAAATAAAGATTTGATATGTCAATCTCAGTTGGAGGAACAATTTCAAGTCAAAATATAAATAACTATGCTGTGTTCTACAATCTAGAATGTGATACAGAAAGGTATTGGGCATCCAAAAACAATTCAAAGCTATCGAAAACATATGCATTCAAGCATATTGAAAACTATAACCACAAGAAAGAACAGCAGTCTTACAGTAGCTCAGCATCTACAAGCCTATATCCACTAATTACCGACTGCAGAAATTTAGGAAGCAATATATGGGCCATAAAAAGTTTTAACCCATCGTATTGCATAGACAATTACTACACCTTGGATATGTGTACAGGTAACAATTTATCATCAAAATTAAAAATTTTCTGAGCCAGCAAGAGATCATATGCTGTTATACCATAGTGACAAGTTATAGCAAATATAGAAGCTAGCCCACACACCATCCCAAAAATCTTAAATATACCGAGCCGGCCAACAACCTAACCCATACCAATGTGGGGTGGGGGGTCCGGTTGGTGTCAAGTTTTACACGTGCAAAAGAAACAAACTTTAGTTAATACCAACCTTTGACTCTTGCAGCTCTCTGCTTCTTGATCTAAAAAAGCGCAAGAGCATCATGTGATTGCAACTGCAATAAAGTGAACCCATCAATTATTGTCGGGGAAAATATCCCAATTCAGAAAGATTTACATATAAGGAATCAAATTATATCACAATTATTGGATCCTTCACAAACAAAGAGAACTGACCGATATGATTAAAGCTGTGCGGAGATTCCTTTTAGTTTCTACAGATGCTCCAAAACTTAGCACGTTCTCATTTTCTTTCTTTATTCAACAAACGAAACGTCGCTACATATCCTATGTTACAAAGGAAAAAAAAATGAACATTAAAATTATTAAAGGGAAAGAATAATTAAAAATGCATATTAAAATTATTGAAGGGAAAGAATAACAGTCATATTATAAGCAAAATCATGTCAACTTACCATTGTATTACTTCTTCCAAGATAAGTTCCTCAAATGAACATAAACAAGATCTTTCAAGTTACTGGCTAGCTGTAGGTTTAAAAAAACATTTAATGTTTAAGATTTTATTGAGTACTATCTCTTAGGCTTGGCTTAATTTATGACATTCAACATCATTAAATAAAACTTATAGTCTAATAGTTTATTCCAATTATTTACCAAAAAAGCAAAATTTTCTTCCAATATTCCCAGTGTCCTCAACAAATTCAACACGTTAAGGCATAATATTTTTATGATCCACCAAATATTTTATGCACAAAGAATGGAGCAGTTATTGCAACCAAAAAAGTCAAGTCCTGACTCTCCATAATTATGTTCTTTATTAACATTGTTCACTTTTCTGTGTTACCCAACATATTGTTTACAATTAATATATTAGATATAACTTCAGGCCACTTCTGTCGAAATTCGTTTTCAACAGACACCCAGAGGGAAATAGTTTAAAGAATTATATACAGAAAGAGTCATATACACACTTAGAATGAAGTGTAGCAAAAACAGAGTATGAAGTAAAAAATAGTTATATTTCATTAATAAACAGTGTCAATATATAAACACGTGATCAGCAAAACTGAATAACTTGGATAACTATTATCTTCAAGCACTATAACTACTGTAAGCTAAGAAGACGAGAAAGGCTTATCATGCCCCTCAAGATGGTGGGTCGAGAGACCACACCAATCTTGGAACGAATGAACTCCAGCCGTTGCGTTGTCAATGGTTTAGTCAAAAGATCAGCAAGTTGATCACGAGTAGAAACATGAAAGACCCGAATTGCACCTGCCGTCACCTTTTCAAGGACAAAATGAAAATCAATACGTACATGTTTCATCTTTAAGTGAAGTTTTGGATTGGCACAAACATAAGTGGTGCCAATATTATCACAGTAAACAGTTGGAACAGTAGAAGAAGGAGCTCGAAGTTCATGAAGAATAGATATGAGCTAGAAAAATTCAGAGGTTTTATGAGCTACAGCTCAGTACTCAGCCTCAGTTAATAAATGAGATACCGACCGTTGTTTGCGAGAAGTCCACGAAATTAGGTTACTGCTAAAAATGATTACATAGGCCATTGTAGAAGTGCAGTCATCTCGTTCTGGCCCAATCAGCATCGGAGAAGGCATGAAGAGCTAGAGGAGAGTGATGGGAAAGTGAAAGACCAAAAGACTTGGTTCCCTAGAGATAACGAAGCAAACTTTTGACAGTAGTCCAATGCATATCCGTCGGTTGATGGATGAATTGTGACAATTTGTTAACAAGGCATGCAATATCAAGTCTAGTAAGTTGAAGATATTGAAGAGAACCAACGATTTGACAATACTCCTTGGCAAAAGGTAGAGGAGAGCCGCCAGTGAGAGACAGAGAGGAGTGAATGGACATAGGTGTTGGGATAGCTTTTGTTTCTAGCATATTGGTCTTGATAAGAATATCAATGATCTATTTTTGTTAGGATAAAAAGACACCATCTGCCATAGGCACAACCTCCACGCCAAGAAAGTAACTCAAGGCACCCAAATCTTTTAGAGAAAATGTAGTAGATAGAGAGTGAACAAATTGCCCAACAAAGTCCTTATTCTTACATGTTAATATAATATCATTAACATAAACTAAAAGATAGAGAGTAAGACCTTGATGCATGTAAATAAATAATAAGGTATCGACATGAGAGTTTTTGATGCCATAAGAAGAAAGAAAATCCTTTAGTTTAATGTACCAAGCCCATAGCACTTGCTTAAGGCCATAGATAGCCTTGTTATAGCCTTATTCAACTTGCACACATGATCAAGTTTCAAAGGATCAACAAAGCCGGATGGTTGCACCACATAAACTTCTTCAGATAGATTTCCATGTAGAACGACATTATTAATGTCCAATTGACAAATCCAATTGTGAGAGAGAGCAACACATAAAACCACTCGGATGGTTGCCAGTTTAATCACTAGACTGAAGGTGTCTGAGTAGTCTAGTCCAAAGACATTGGTGGAAGCCTTTCACTACCAAGCTAGCTTTATAATGGTTGACAGTATCATCAAGATTGAGTTTGGTATGGAAGACCCATTTACAGCTAATTAAATTTTGACTTGGCTGAGGGGAAACAAATTGCCACATATTGTTCTGAAGTAGGGCATTAAATTCGACAGACATGGCAGATCTCCATTCTGGGGATTTCATGGCTTGCTTGATAGTGTGTGTCAGCAATGGGAGTTATGGCAACTAAGAAGCTAGGCAGGATTTTAGGTTTAAAAATATTGTTAAGAGCATGAGTACGCAAGGCATGAGTACAAGGATTGGAAAGAGGTTAAGGAGAGATAGATGAGGAGGACAAAGAGAGGTGAGAAGACTCATGGATAGAAGCGCTAGACTTAGTCAAACAACCAGTTGTCAATAGCTTGGAGTGGAGATGTTTTCGAGTATGGGGTTGCAAAGCTGAAGTAAGGATTTATAATCTCCAAATTAAGAAGTTGGATCCTAAAACTATAAGTGGGTATTTTGTTGGCTATTGTATACGATCTAGGGGTTCAAGATTCTTTTGTCCATCCCACACCACGAGAATTGTTGAATCAGACAGGGCTGTTTATTTTGAAGATGATTTTGGATTTGATGATAGTAATGGTCCAAAGGAGCCTCAATTTAGAGAAGAAAATGTATTCATTCCTAGTGTTGTAGTTCCTGATAAAGATATTATTAATCTAGTAGTTGATGAACCAGTAGTTAATCAGGATGAACCCATCATTGAGGAGCAGAATATCCCAGCTATTGTAGATGCTGATGTGCCTTTGAGAAGGTCATAAAGGACTAGGAGATCAGCTATTCCTGATGACTATGAGGTTTACTTGCAGGAGCATAATTTTGACATAAGTGATGATTTAGATTCAGTCACTTCTAAAGAAGTCATAAGCAGTTCGCTCTCAAATTTTTGGTTGGATACAATGGAAGATGAAATGAAATCCATGGCATCAAATGATGTTTGGGATTTGGTTGAGTTACCATTGGGTAGAAAGCCTATAGGGTGTAAATGGGTCTTTAAGACCAAAAGAGACTCTAATGGTCAAGTAGAGAGGTATAAGGCTAGACTTGTAGCTAAAGGGTTTAGTCAGAAGGAAGGAATTGATTACACAGAGACATTCTCTCCTATATCCACAAAGGATTCTTTTACAATCATTATGGCAATTGTGGCACATTATGACCTAGAGTTGCATCAGATGGATGTCAGAATTGCTTTTCTGAATGGTGATTTATTTGAAAATGTGTATTGGTTCAACCAGTTGGCTTCCAGGAAACAGGGAATCGTAATTTGATTTGTAAGCTTAAAAAGTCAATTTATGGTCTTAAGCAGGCTTCGAGGCAATGATATCTTAAATTTGATGAGGTTGTCATCCAAAATGACTTTAAGGAGAATGTTGTTGATAGATGCATATATATAAAGGTCAGTGGGAGCAGTTTTATATTTCTGGTGTTGTATGTTGATGACATACTTCTGGCTACTAATGACACTGACCTGTTGGCTGAGACAAAGCAGATGTTGTGCAACCATTTTGATATGAAAGATCTTGGAAAGGCTTTTTTTGTTTTGGGCATCAACATTATTCAAGATAGGACTAATTATGTGTTTCAATTGTCTCAAAGAGCCTATATTGATAGAATCTTTAAGAGATTTGATATGCATAATTGTTCTCCTAGAAGTGTACCGGTCACAAAGAATGAAAGATTTTCTAAGGATCAATGTCCTAAGAATGATAAAAAGAGTATGGCGATGAGAAATGTTCGCTATTCTTTAGCAGTGGGTAGTTTGATGTATGCTCAAGTATGTACACGGCCTGATATAGCTTTTGCTCTGGGTGTGCTTGGTAGATTTATGAGCAATTCTAGTCCTATTCATTACCAAGCAGTTAAGAAGGTCTTTAGGTATCTTCAGAGTACTAAAGATCATATGTTGACATATCGACGTACCAACTCCCTAGATGTTGTTGGTTATAGTGATACAGATTATAAAGGCTGTATGGATGATGAGAAATCTACCACTGGTTATATATTTATCATGGCAGGAGGTGCTATATCTTGGCGCAGTGCCAAACAGTCAGTGACAGCATCCTTGACTATGGAGGCAGAGTATGTGGCGTGTTATGAGGCTACTCGCCATGCAATTTGGCTTCGGAATTTTATTCATGATTTGGGAGTGGTTGACTCCATTGAGAGGCCTATTATGATGTATTGTGACAATACTACAACAGTATCTTTCTCCAATAGTTTAAAAGGTACCCCTGGTACGAGGTACTTTGATGTTAAGTATTTTATGATTAAGGAGAAAGTTAAAGAATGCCTCATTACTGTTGTTCACACGCCTACTTACAGCATGGTGGCAAATTCACTGACCAAGGCCTTACGTGTAGGCATATTTGAGGAATATGTATCCCATGTGGGATTGTTAGACAGTTGAGACTGCTGTGGATCAGTGGGAGTTTGTTATAATTTCTGCAGTAATATCCATGTTGAGTATTATTTATTTATTTGAGTATTTTGATACATTGATGTATGTGGATTATTATTTATTTATGAGATGGTTTATTACACATATTATTGCTCCTATATTTACAGGCCTGTTGAGACTATTAGTCTATGTATATGTGTATGTTGATCCACAGGTGCCATGTTGAGTCCCTACTACCTAGTTTGGGTATATTGATGTATCTTGTCGATGCACAATATGCTCGAATGAAATGGTATTTGTGTGTTGGAGGATTGCACATGGTTAGGTAAATCTTTACTACCTAGACTGAGTTTATGGCATGCAAAGTGCTCAGTTGAAATGGTATCATATTTTGGAAGATTTACTAAGAGAATCTCTACTGCCTAGTATAGTATATTGTTGTGCCCCATCGGTATGCTATATATTTAGATGAAATGGTATTATGGTTTGGGGGATTCTGTAGTAAGTGACTTTGGATTATATATATGATAATACTTATATAGTCCAAGTGGGAGAATGTTAAATAAATTAATAATTATGGACTTAGCATAATCAATTACTCACTTACAGGGTCTATTTATGTCATTAATGGGACTAGCTTATTTTATTATTTTTTAGTACGGCCCTTGGTCACACTATAACACCCCGTATCAAAAAATATACATGATTAAACAAGTTTGACCAAATTAACTAAGTTTGACCAAGTTTGACTAAGTGAATAATATATGGGTTCAAGTTGACTTTTTCAATAGCCAATATTTTTGGTTTGACTGAGGTACCATTGTATAGATCTCGTCGATATTAGTTCACAGACTGGCAGCACGCCAAATTCCAAATTACGGATAAAAAGTTATGGTTCTGAGAAGTTTTAAACATAAGTTTTATATCAGTATCCAAACTAGTTCCCAATTTTTATTTGTTAGTGATTTAGGCTCTATATAAGCCTCGGTAAGTGTGCCAAACAGGAAGAAAAGCCCAAAAATACCCATTTCCTCCCCAAAACCCGAGAAAAACACCCCAAACCCACGGGCCCGAACCGACCGTTTTTACCTCCAATCTGGTTTACGCCGTTTGACCCATCTCTGGCCACCACCTTGCTACACGCACCGTCCAAAGAGCAGCGGGGGACGGAGGCGAGGTCGGCCGCAAAATTTCATGGCCACCGGTCGCTGGATGCGCCCAGATCGGGCCGGAGAAGCCCAACGGCTGGAAATTTTCTCTCTCCTCTTTTCTTGTGTTTTCCGGCCAACCCAGCTTGACCCATAGCTCTATCCCACCATTTTTGACCCCTCTGAGTCCATTTCCATGGTTAGATTGCCCAAAATCCCCACCATTTGAGAGATCTCTCAAGTTCAAGTTTGGCCAAACCTTTATGTCAATTTTCCGGTCACCGGAGGAGTCACCAAACCAAGGTAAGACCACTGGTGAACTTCTTGTCTCTTGGGCTTTCCGTTGACTTATAATTTGTGAATTTTGGAGGTCGTTTGATAATTTTCCTATATTTAGGGTTATTTGGTTAATTTTCGGAGAAATTGGGACTATGTTTGGACGATTTTGGTTAAATTGGTTAGAATTGAAGTTAGATTAGTGAAATTCGATAATATTAGAACCTAATTTGGGGTTCAATTTTGAAATATTAGGCTTCGGATAAAAATCCCCAATTTTGGGTATCGGGTCCTAAGGACACACGGTATAATTGGACTGCCCGGTGTCCAATTTATGCAATTTTGTAGTACTGTAAATTATTTTAAGACATTTGGATTATACAAGTGTCTCTGGTTTAGTTGTTTGCAGCCTGAGGAATATTTTATTATATTACAGGCACTCGAGTTGAGCCTGGAGGAAATCCTGTAGAGGAGCAAGCATGAGCATCTACAGTACTGTGAGTGGTTATATCATTTTTAAATGATTTGGGTATATAGTATAGTATATATGTGGTTTAAATATTTTACATATATATCATTTGATTGAAATGTTGTTTTATGCATATATAAATATTTACTTTCACATATATGTGTTATCATTTTATGTGACTTTTGATAATATTTTAAATGATTTTCAATTTTAATGGGTCCATAAATGGACTTGTGGTATTTAAATATTTTGGTAATTAAATTGAGATTTTAAATCATTTTGGAAACTATTTGGTTTGAGAAACCAGATTGAAAATCATATGATTTTAAGCATGATCAAATATTTTATAATTTATGCGCTTAAAATTGGTTTATGGTGAATATATTTCACTGTGGTATTTCTGGTTTTCGTATCAAATAATGTTTTAAGATTTTTGACATATTTAATTAAGCGGTGGAAGTTTAAATATTAAATTATGATTTATGATACAATATCATTTGGAAAAGTATTGATATAGTCTTACAAGATTGTTTCATGTATACTATATTGGTTATTTTTAAATTGATATACCATGTAATGCCAATACCTTGTATCAGTATTATATTATATTATATTACCGCACGCTGGATTTACCATGGTGCCGTGAGGTTAGTTGCATCCAACATTTATCTATTATTACCACGGACTGTAAGGTCGGGTTTATCCGACGGTTTATTATTATTACCACGGTGCCGTGAGATTGGTATCATCCAACGGTTTATTATTGCCACGGACCGTGAGGTTGGGTAAGTCCCGACGGTTATTTATTATTTCCACGACACCGTACATATATTGAGGGTCGTGAGGTGGGTGTACCACGGTTTACAGATTGGTACATCGTATGGTACATTGTATATGTTTGTATATATTTTTGAGTTATAAATATTGAGGTGATTCCTGCATTTTCATATTTATTTGGTGGAACTGTATTTATTATAGTGTATGCTCAAATGTTTATATCTTGATTTGAGACATTTCATAATATTACAATGATCGTTCATTCATATTTTTTAGCATCAGTTTTTATGATATTAATTGGGGTACAAGTTTGGGTTTTGGTGAAATGATTTTAAACGGGGAACTTTTCAAACGAGTGGAACGAGAGGTCTTGAGAGAGATTTTTCAGAAGTAAATCATTATTTTTCTATTATACTATGCCACTCACTAAGATTCTTTATCTCACGTTTTATTGTTTTAAATTGGTTCCCCTATGCCCAGGCGGCTAGTAGCAGTCTACCTCGCGCACAGCTTACCGCTTGTTTCCTTCCACTACAGTAGCCGTATTTATCCTTTCTTTACCTATTGTTATCTTCTGGACTTATTTATTACTTATTTATACTCATAGACCTTGTTGACACTCTTAGAATGCTCTGATTTTAAATATGGAACTTAGTAGAAACCATAGTACTCATGTGTGTTGTTATGGTCTATAGTACAGTAGGCCGATGTTGGACTTGTTTATATATATATATATTTATATATTTGAGGTATTAATGTTAATGCTAGTGTTGATTATCTACGTTGTAAGGTGAGGTTCCATTGGATATTTTCTAGAGATTGTCCGGTGGGACTTCACTAAGCGGGATCACCCGGGAAATCCTGAGAGAGTTCCCGGGGCGGGTCCTGTCAGTTTGGTATCAGAGCTTTAGGTTCTAAATTCCTCGGGGTTGCGCATTGCTGTACAACTCATCTTGTGTTTTGCATACTTTCCTAACCTATTTCTTGACATTGATTTCATTTCTTTTATTCATGGAAATAGTTCCATTTTTTTTTCCTTATGGCGCACAGAGGTAGATGTAGGTCTCAGCAGGCTTCAGTCGAAAGTATGAATGCACCCTTTTATGAGGAGCATCTTGTCGAGCGCCTGCTTGATCACTCAAGAGGAGTGGGTTTATAAGGTATTCTGTTAAGTAGGCTTGTATACTTGGAGCACTTGGTTGTGATGGCCCCATAGATCCTATACAATATCCGGATGAGGACAAGGTCACATTAGTTAGCTTTATGCTAGAAGGATACTCGAGGAAGTGGTGGACGTATGAAAGGACTAGGAGACATCATCCTTGAACATAGTTTAAGACTATATTTCACATTGAGCTTTGTTCACCAACCTTTATTAAGATGAAGAGGTTAAAGTTGAGACACCACTCAAGGTTCAGGACAATGGACAATGAACAACGATAGCAGTTTTTTGTTTTTAGAGATCCGCAGTCTGAGGTAGCTTATGTGGCAGGTTTCATGATGGGTAGTGCCAATGGGATGGACCATGCTTTCATTACAAGCAGTCGGAACACTTAAAAAAAATGATTAACCTTATCGAGAATATGGTCATGCTAGAGCTTTACGACCGGGTGTACAATTTCAACTGATTGATGGGTACAAAGTATATGATACATAAACAGGCCAAACTTCAAGAGATTCTGCCAACACTGGACAACGGTCTTTGTCCACAGCCAAAGGCAGAGGTAAGAAGGGATAACAACTTACCAGAGGTAAGGTATATGCTATTATCAATTAGGAGGATCATTCTGATGTGGTGACAGATACATTATCTATGCTTGGTAGTGACGGACATATTTTATTGGCTCAAGGACCACACACTCTTTTGTTTTACGTGAATATGTTACACTAGTCGAGATGACTCAAGTTCGTTAGGGGTGTTACCTGAAAGGTTCCACATCCATAGGAGGATTCTTTTAACCTCGTCAGGTGCTTAAGAGTAGTTATCTTCGTTGCATGGAAATTAAGATTCTTAATATTAGAATCTAATATAGGTAAAGTTTGTTTATGTATTTTGGTGATCTTGTGTAGGACAATTTGCTGAGAATTAAGTGGTGAATTTCATAAGTTGGTTTTGTAGCATCTGCTTTTGGATGATGATTTTAGATCTTGGTTTTGATATTTTGTTTTCTTGAAGATTGAAGGTTTTATATCAATGATGTTTTATGGATCTAAGGTGGTTGATATTCTTGATGATAACTTAATCTCCTGAGGAATATGATTTTTGGGGCATAACTAGAATATAAGCAAGTAATGAATGTTTCTTATGATTTGAGAATCTAGTAACTAGTTATAGTATTTGGTTGTGATATTGAAATTAAGATTTAAATTTCCTTATTGCTCGAGGTATGTATTCTTGGAGTTTGTTTGAGAATTGGAAGAATTTGAGGTATCTTCAAGAATGATATTTGAGACGATGAGATGACTCGGACTTGATCTTTTGGCTTCATATTTCTTGGTGTTGACAATCTCTAGGATTTCTTTAGGCTTTATAAGCAATCTAAAGCTCTCCATTGGAATAAATATAAGGAACTTTGTTTTATGACTTTGATGAATTTGGTTAAAAGAAAGATGTTTGTCGAGGTTAAGGAAATTTGATAATCAATGAGGAACATGGATCTTATAATTGCAAGTACTAGGAGTGTAATCGGAGGCAAAAAGAATAATTTACATTTTAATTTTGTGACACTAGTATTTGGTTTGAGGAAATTAGATTTAAGTTCTAAACCTTCTTTTTGAATTGATGGATGGAGTTTTTTTTTAGAAAGTTATGAGTTGTTACTTATGCTTTTAGACAGTTGAAGAAGCACGAGCTGAATTATCCGACTCATGAGTTAGAGCTTGCTGCAATGATTTTTTTTTTATATTGCAAGCTTGGAGGCAATACTTGTATAGAGTTGCTTGTAGGACCCTTACTGATCATAGGAGCACTAAGTATTTGTTTACTCAGAAGGAGTTGAACTTAAGGCAAAGGAGATGGATAGATTGCTCAAAGATTATGATTGCACTATTTCTTTGATGTTTGAGTTGCACAGTTGGTTGTTAATTTGTGCAGCATATTTCATGAGGAATTTTTACTAGCTTTTGACTACGACCAATACTTATGGATTGTGTTTTTGAGGTCCAATTTGAAGTCCCTTACTTAATGAGTATAAGAAGGAAAGTTAAACAAGGGGGAAGTCAGATTTCACTATCAGAGGCAATAGAGCATTGGTGATTGGTTCTAGGCTTTGTGTTTCTGCAAATGAAGAGCTGAAAAGGCAAGTACTGGATGAAGCGCATAGTTCTGCGTATGCCATGCACCCCGGTAGCATCAAAATGTACCATACCTTGAAAAAGCATTATTGGTGGGCAGGGATGAAAAGAGAAGTTGTTGATTATGTATCCAAGTGTTTCATTTGCCAATAAGTGAAAGTAGAGAGATAAAAGCCTTTTGGACTTCTACAGCCCTTACCCATCCTAGAATGGAAATGGGAGCGCATCATGATGGATTTTGTATTCAAGCTTTTCCCCCCACAGTTCAGAGGCATGACGGTATTTGGGTGATCGTGTATTGACTCACTAAGTCTGCACATTTCCTACCCATTCGTGAGAAATTTTCTCCTCAGAAGTTAGCAGAACTCTTTATGAATCATATAGTAAGCTTGCATGGAGTGCCAATATCGATTATATCTGACAGAGATCTACGGTTCACCTTGAAATTTTGGCGAAGATTAATGAATGAACTTGGTGTCAAGTGGAATTTGAGTACCGCTTTTCACCCTCAGACCGATGGACAATCTGAGAGGACTATTCAGACCTTAGAGAACATGTTGAGGTCAAGTGTGCTACAGTTCAAGGGGAATTGGAACGAGTATCTACCTTTAGCAGAGTTCACCTACAACAATAGCTATCACTCGAGCATTGAGATGTCACCTTATGAGGCATTGTATGGGAGACAATGTTGAACTCCATTATGTTGGAATGAGACAGGTGAAAGGAAACTTCTAGGCCCTGAGATTGTACAGGTGACAGTGGACAAGGTCAATATTATATGTGCCAAGTTGAAAGTAGCACAAGACAGGCAAAAGAGCTATGCGGACGTGCGTAGGAAGGATCTCGAGTTCGAGGTTGGCGATCCAGTATTCTTGAAGCTCTCTCCTTGAAAAGGTGTAGTACGTTTTGGACAACGAGGGAAGTTAAGTCCTCGCTACATTGGACCGTATGAGATAGTAGAGAGGATAGGTCCAGTGGGTTACAGGGTTGACTTGTCGGAGGAGCTTTCTTGAGTCCATGATGTTTGTCACATCTCCATGCTCTGCAAGTATATCTCAGACCCATCACATGTGTTGGAGACACCAGAGATTGAATTGAGGGATGACTTGACTTATGAGGAGAAGCCAGTGCAGATTTTAGGAAAGGAAGAGAAAAGGCTTCGCAACAAGACTATAACTTTGGTGAAGGTTCTTTGGAGAAACCACCTTGTCGACGAGGCGACTTGGGAGCGAGAGGATCAAATGCGGAGTCAGTATCCTTACCTCTTCCAAAACTAAGGTACGAATTTCGTGGATGAAATTTCTTTAAGGGGGGTAGGTTGTAACACCCCGTACCAAAAAACATACATGATTGAACAAGTCTGACCAAATTGACTAAGTTTGACCAAGTTTGACCAAGTGAATAATATATGGGTTCAAGTTGACTTTTTCAATAGCCAATATTTTTAGTTTGACTGAGGTACCATTGTATAGATCTCGTCGATATAAGTTCACAGACTAGCGGCACGCCAAATTCTGAGTTACGGATAAAAAGTTATGGTTCTGAGAAGTTTTAAACATAAGTTTTATATCAGTGTCCAAAACAATCCCCAATTTTTATCTGTTAGTGATTTAGGCTCTATATAAGCCTCGGTAAGTGTGCCAAATAGGAAGAAAAGCCCAAAAATACCCATTTCCTGCCCAAAACTCGAGAAAAACACCCCAGACCCACGGGCCCTAACCGACCGTTTTTACCTCCAACCGGGTTTATGCCGCTTGACCCATCTCTGGCCACCACCTTGCTACACGCACCGGCCAGAGAGGAGTGGGGGACGGAGGCGAGCTTGGCCGCAAAATTTCACGGCCACTGGTCACCGGATGCGCCCAAATCGGGTCGGAGAAGCCCGACGGCCAGAAATTTTCTCTCTCCTCTTTTCTTGTGTTTTTCGGCCAACCCAGCTCGACCCATACCTCTATCCCACCATTTTCGACCCCTATGAGTCAATTTCCGTGGTTAGATTGCCCAAAATCCCCACCATTTGAGATATCTCTCAAGTTCAAGTTCGGTCAAACCTTTACGTCAATCTTCCGATCACCGGAGGAGTCACCGGACCAAGTAAGACCACTGGTGAACTTCTTGTCTCTTGGGCTTTCCGTTGACTTATAATTTGTGAATTTTGAAGGTCGTTTGATAATTTTCCTATTTTTGGGGTTATTTGGTTAATTTTCGGAGAAATTGGGACTGTGTTTGGATGATTTTGGTTAAACTGGTTAGAATTGAAGTTAGATTAGTGAAATTGGATAATATTAGGACCTTATTGGGGGTTCAATTTTGAAATATTAGGCTTCGGGTGAAAATTCCCAATTTTGGGTACCGGGTCCTATGAACACGCGGTATAGCTGGACTGCTCGGTGTCCAATTTATACAATTTTGTAGTACTGTAAATTATTTTGAGACATTTGGATTATACAAGTGTCTCTGGTTTACTTGTTTGGAGCCGGAGGAATATTTTATTATATTACAGGCACTCGAGTTGAGCCTGGAGGAAATCCTGTAGAGGAGCAGGCATGAGCATCTACAGTACTGTGAGTGGTTATATCATTTTTAAATGATTTGGGTATATAGTATAGTATATATGTGGTTTAAATATTTTACATATATATCATTTGATTGAAATGTTGTTTTATGCATATATAAATATTTACTTTCACATATATGTGTTATCATTTTATGTGACTTTTGATAATATTTTAAATGATTTTCAATTTTAATGGGTCCATAAATGGACTTGTGGTATTTAAATATTTTAGTAATTAAATTGAGATTTTAAATCCTTTTGGAAACTATTTGGTTTGAGAAACCAGATTGAAAATCATATGATTTTAAGCATGATCAAATATTTTATATGTCAATGTGGTATTTCTGGTTTTCATATGAAATAATGTTTTGAGATTTTTGAAGTATTTAATTAAGCGGTGGAAGTTTAAATGTTAAATTATGATTTATGATACAGTATTGTTTGGAAAAGTATATATATAGTCTTACAAGATTGTTTCATGTATACTGTATTGGTTATTTTTAAATTGATGTACCATGTAATGCCAATACCTTAGATCAGTATTATATTATATTATATTACCGCGCGCTGGGTTTACCATGGTGCCGTGAGGTTGGTTGCATCCAACGGTTATCTATTATTACCACAGACTGTGAGGTCGGGTTTATCCGACGGTTTATTATTATTACCATGGTGCCGTGAGGTTGGTATCATCCAACGGTTTATTATTGCCACGGACCCTGAGGTTGGGTACGTCCCGACGGTTATTTATTATTTCCACGACACCGTACATATATTGAGGGTCGTGAGGTAGGTGTATCCCACGGTTTACAAATTGGTACATCGTATGGTACATTGTATATGTTTGTATATATTGTTGGGTTACAAATATTGGGGTGATTCCTGCATCTTCATATTTATTTGGTGGAACTGTATTTATTATAGTGTATGCTCAAATGTTTATATTTTGATTTGAGACATTTCATAATATTACAATGATCGTTCATTCATATTTTTGAGCATCAGTTTTTATGATATTAATTGGGGTACAAGTTTGGGTTTTGGTGAAATGATTTTAAACGGGGAACTTTTCAAACGAGTGGAACGAGAGGTCTTGAAAGAAAGATTTTTTAGAAGTAAATCATTATTTTTCTATTATACTATGCTACTCACTGAGATTCTTTATCTCACGTTTTATTGTTTTAAATTCGTTCCCTTATGCCTAGGCGGCTAGTAGCAGTCTACCTCGCGCACAGCTTACCGCTTGTTTCCTTCCATTACAGCAGCCGTATTTATCCTTTCTTTACCTATTGTTATCTTCTGAACTTATTTATTACTTATTTGTACTCATAGACCTTGTTGACACTCTTAAAATGCTCTGATTTTAAATATGGAACTCAGTAGAAACCATAGTACTCATGTATGTTGTTATGGTCTGTAGTACAGTAGGCCGGTTGTGGACTTATTTATATATATATATATATATATTTATATATTTGAGGTATTAATGTTAATGCTGGTGTTGATTATCTACGTTGTAAGGTGAGGTTCCATTGGATATTTTCTAGAAATTGTCCAGTGGGACTTCACTAGGCGGGATCACCTGGGAGGTTCTGAGAGGGTTCCCGGGGCAGATCCTGTCACACACACTCTCAATAAGACTCCAGTTGGCCCAATAGACTGGAAAACCAACTCTTTTTATAAATCCATTGACTTACCCATATTTTTCCTAATATTATTATATTATTAAATTATTAGTATTTTGTGTGTGTTAAAATTAATGGGTAAGTGTGACTTGGAGAGACTATAAAATGTCTAGGGCAAGCAAACAAATATATGCCATATGGTATTTTGATATTAGGATTTTCAGAGATCTTAGAGTGGTTTGAGAGTAGTGTGTTCATAAATACTACTTTATATTGTTTTCTATTTTGCAAGATTAAAGATTTAATTTATCAATAGCTGCGTTTGGAGATTAGTAATTTATGATTTATGGAATTTATTATGTATGTTTAGATCCACAAATTCTAACAGTTCTAGCTGAATCACTAGAGGAGTACGTGCCGGTTTTATCTCTGTTTAATTAGGATTTTATTCATTTGTTCCTTTTTTATATATTTTGTAGAGTTTATTTTTCCTATTAGTTTCTCTTTTTTTCTACTCCTTGTATGCCAACATATTGTTCTGCATTTTTCAGGATATGGTGAAGGAATATTATAATCGTTCCTCCTGTAAGTTTAATGCTTTTAATTATACAATATAGATGAGTGAGTCAACTTTACAAATGAGGAACTCTTTGTCTCAAACGAAGTTGTGTTATCATGGTCCATTACATAATCCAATCAAAAGTCTTCCGTACAGGTGTTCATGGCTGATGATTAATCACTCATATAGCATTGAAATTTCAGTTCAAGTCAGTCGCAATACATAAGATTAAACAAAATTTCCAAGTTCAAAAATCTAATAATCATCCGAGTTGAATAGAGTGAAAGAAAATACAACCTGAGCAAGAGTTCGCAATCTCCTGATACACATTGCTGCCTCTTCTGGACCACTTTCCTGCAAAAAACAATGATGTTGAATTTAGCAAAAGAAAAGGAATGGCCAAAATCTGAGCTAATTAAGCAACCTGGCTTTGCACCTCTATTACTCTGATAGAATCCTGAAAAAGGGCATCAGCATCTTTTCCTATTCCTTGGAGATATAAGACCTACATGCAAAGCCACAATAAGACAAATTTTCAAAGGAAAAATTATTTAGACATGAGATGCTGTTTTCAATTTGCTTTGGCCTTAGCATTGTAAAGTACTGATTCAAAATGATGATGATATCTGTGACTGTGAATGACTGACGCTGTGGGTTTTAGGCTCTGTTTTGCTCTTAAAACCTTCTCTGTTCGAACTTTTTTTTAGGGGTTTTTATCTGAAAATGAAAAAACCAATAGAGAAGGGTATTATTGTCTTTGCAGGAAGAAAATTTTATAACGAAAGGTCTTCGGTGATATTTTAATTTTTCTTTTTGGGTTGGATATACTGTTACTTTGCACTTTATCATTTTAAATTTTAAAAAGCAGTACATTACCACTGAATTATTGAATTTTTGTCAATTTAGTACAATTTTGTACAATTTTTCGATTTTTTCAAAATAAATTTGATAAAATTAGACCATAAACATTAATTAAAAATGAAATAAAACGAAATAAAATTATTTTTCAATAGAGTTATATCATGATTAATTTTATAAAATCCAACTACTGAAATAGCGTAATTAGACTAAAATGATAAAAATAATGATAATTTTTCTAAAAAAAATAATAGTTAAAATGGTAATGCCAGACTTTTTTAAAGTATAAATAATTAAATGTAAAAATGTGTCACGGTTTAACCGGGTAAAATGTATTTAACCCTTTTCTTTTTCTATTTTCCATTTTTAAAGTAGCAAATTATTTTTACCTTTTATTACTTATTATACCAAAATCTATTAATAGTTTTTTTAACTTTAAAAAATTCATTTATAGTGGAAAATTTGACATGAAAATGGAATGCATAGAATTTATAAAATGACTATGGCCATTTGAAAATTTGTTCAAGAGGTGTGTGTACCCCTCAAATGAAAGACATTGCATAATCCAGTTAATCATGGGTCGGGCCCTTTCCAATTCTAGGTCTCCCTGCCATAACTGAAATTGTTCTGTTTTACGCAACCAAATTTTTTTTATATAACCAGAAATTTATTCTATTTATATAAATATATAGATGGAACAATTTAAATTGTGTTACCTAACATTTTTAAAATATTTGGTGATAAAATAACAAACAAAACTAATATGTAAATGTAACATAGTAACCAGAACCATTTATTGTCAGTTTGCCAGTATATACGTGCAAGAAGAAGATAATGGAGCAGCATGACAAAGAAATGGTAGTTATGACCTTATAAACACCAGAAAGTAACAGCCAATGACAATAGCAGCAATTCTTCCAATGTAAATTTAACACCAAAAACCACAAAACGTGGCAAGCATCAGGGCCTCTCAAAGCACTTTTAAGTCCATGAAAGAATACAAAAAGTGACACTGAAAGAAACAAATAATGTATATATATCATCCTCCACTTCTTTGTTTACATGTTAAGTTGGACCTTTTTTCTTAACATGCATTCACAGAAACAAACAAATTATTCCTCTTTGAACCCCCTCAACTTTTTCCACCTAACATTAAGTTTATAGTGGACCCATCGTCCCATATCAATTCAATGATCCTATTTAATTCTGACAGAAATTCAATCACCAAATTCCACCCAAACAATCACCAAATTGATCCTATTTAATTGACTCTTTCCTTCATATGAATGATAAAACAAAAAGTACAATCACCGTGATAAAATAATGGTCTAGTGACAAAAAATGGGTTCACGTATGCACAGTTGAAGAGACAGTTGAGATGATGATAATCATTTTGTATTTAAATTGTGTTTAAAATAACCTCTAAAAATCAACTTGTAAAAGTATTTAGATAGTTTTCTCAAGCTTGTATAAAGAGCTTTTTAATTAAAGAAAGTGAAACATAAACATTTGTAACAAGGTTTTAACCCTAAAAAAACAAAAACAAAAATTATCCCATTGTAGAAAATTTAATCACTGAATATAAACATGTAGACCTCACAAAATTAATGTAACTTACTTATCCAATTATAAGTGACATATTACACAGTACAATTCAGAGATTTTTTTTTTTTTTTTTCCTAAGAATATTGATAAAACAAAAGTGCAACATGGGGTAGAAAAGAAAGAAGAAACACGGTTGCCCACCATCTTGCGTGGAACCAAACTTTCCCACATACTCATAGATCACACCCTTTATCCAACAATGCCATCTACAGTACCCTTATTTACTTCCTTCATGGAAATCATGAGATCAAAGAAGCATCAAACCCAAACCGGAACCGGCACCGACAATTCCGCGGTGGTAAAAGCCGCAGCATGGGCATGGTACCAGCACGGATCAGGATCGGAAGGAAAACCAAGGCGGGAATACGACTTGACAAGTTTTCATCACGCTCCAACACCTTCTCGGTACAAATTAGAAGCCATTAGGATTGCCAAAGAAGAAAATTCCGAGGACTCATCATCGATAAGCACTACCCCAACAACGAGTTGTACCCACATGGATAATATTGTTGGTTCTGATCTTCTCGATACGTATGAGATCGAACACATTTCTAAGAAGTTGGAAGGGCTTATAGAGTCAAGTGGTGATCAAAATTTGTTGACAATGGATCATGAAAACATCAAAAAAGAGAGAAAGAAGAAGAAAAAGGACAAGTTGATAATGATGAGAGGGCTGGGTCAGGCAGTGATGTGTCGAACCAGGAAAGAAGATGTGGTTGAGAGTACAAGAGCTGCTGCCTTGGTCGATGGTCGGCAGCGGCCGGAAAAGCGTATCGTTCCTGTTGTTAGGATGGCAAATCGCCGACCACAGGCTACTCATGCTTGGTGAATATTTTCTTATGTGGAAATTTTGGATAAATTTTTATCAAGATAAACGTGTATTCTCAAATGTTGGATTAATACAAAGAGCTCATAGATATGTTAATTTGAATACTAATTAATTAACAATGTGTTTGATAGAATTCAATTTTATTTTATTTTATTTTTTCCCTTCTTCTTTGTGACGATATGTGAAACAGACTTCTTGTTGTGAGAAATTAACTGTGAATCTGTTTTGTTTGGTTTCCCAAAAGATCATAGAACTTGTTAGCTATATTGAAGAGGACAAAAGCAATATGGAACCTCAGTGGCAAGCAACAGGTACATTTTCCACCGGTTAAACAAAACTCTAATACCCTTTTATTACTTTTTTTTTTAATATTTTTAATTTACTATAAAGGAACAGTATACTGTGGAAAGAATTGGATGATTCGAACTCTGGAATTTTGTCCGAAGCAGTGGTTTTGGCAAAATGCCTTGCCAGGACAGAAATGAAATACTAGTTAATTTGAACAGTGTAATACTGAATGACAATTTTATATATTTTTGTTCTATTTTTGTTTTGGAAGCTGACACACAGAGTCATGTCTATGATTTTAATGGCTGTTTTTATTTTCTTTCATATTGTTCTTGGTATTCAATGGCTGTATTTTGCGATGAAGCTTCTTACATTTACTAATCTGTGAAAGGATTTGATACTCGTACATCACATGTATCATTAATCCATCAAAGTGATTGAATATTCTTTTTTTCGTTTTGGACGTTATCAAAGTTAATGAATTTGGTGCATGGTCACAATCTTAAGAACACAATGAATGACTATTCTGTATTGATATTTGTGTCATTTAATTCTTCCATAATAAAAAAAAAATGCCATGGTTTAATTCTATATATTAGTTTGGCAAATAAAAAATGTCATTATAGGAAATTGAAGAGGAAGAAAGTGATATAAATTGACATCAATTAGGAACATGTTAAAAGTTATTGACATAAACACGTTCAAATGTCACAAGTGAATGATAAAACCTCAACGCAGAGGGGTTGGACAAGTTTTCTCCAATTGTTTTTATTTTCTTTCATATTGTTCTTGGTATTCAATGGCTGTATTTTGCGATGAAGCTTCTTACATTTACTAATCTGTGAAAGGATTTGATACTCGTACATCACATGTATCATTAATCCATCAAAGTGATTGAATATTCTTTTTTTCGTTTTGGACGTTATCAATGTTAATGAATTTGGTGCATGGTCACAATCTTAAGAACACAATGAATGACTATTCTGTATTGATATTTGTGTCATTTAATTCTTCCATAATAAAAAAAAAAATGCCATGGTTTAATTCTATATATTAGTTTGGCAAATAAAAAATGTCATTATAGGAAATTGAAGAGGAAGAAAGTGATATAAATTGACATCAATTAGGAACATGTTAAAAGTTATTGACATAAACACTTTCAAATGTCACAAGTGAATGGTAAAACCTCAACGCAGAGAGGTTGGACAAGTAGAGAGGTTGGACAACTTTTCTCCAATTGTGGTTCTTTCTGCACGACCTAAAATTCTACTCCCACTCTGTTTTTACTTAAATTTATTGAAAAACCATTTTATATATATATATATATTTTTTTTTTCCTTTTGCATTACATAATTTTGTTTAGGGATATTGGCAACTAAACACCCCAAATTTTATCGAGATTAACACATTGCACCTTAAACTTTTTTTCCTGGCATTCTGCACCCCAAACTTCCTTTTTGCTTGCACCGTTGGTTCTTCTATTAAAAATGCATAACGAAATGATCACGTGTCACGCACGTGCTTATCAAATAAGGTTAAATCAGGTAATTTCACTATTTTGAATTTAGAAATTAAGGTTTTATTCAAGGACTTTAAGGAATTTTAGCCCTTTTGTGGTGTAAGAGGACTTTAAGGAATTTTAGCCCTAATCCATAATCTCAACGATAGCCTTATGAATTCCCACCATGGATTTCGTCTTCGTAACCCTAATATTCACAACCTCCAACTAATCCTTCTCCAATTCTTGAGACACATAAACCTGAAACCTCAGCCAAAAGTGCAATCTTTTTTATATACGAACACTTCATAATCCTCTCAGTCTTCGAAAACCCAGAAACCATGGCGTGCTACTTATTGGAAAAAGCGCGAACATAGGCATTCCAATTCAGGGACCAAAAAATCCTAACTTTATAGCTTCGCTGGAGGTTTTGGAGAGAGAATGAGCAATGAGGAGGATAATACTGGCGATTAAGGAAGTAGGCATTTTGGAGGTGAGGAGATTAATGATTAGGATTTATGTGGTGATGAAGAAGGCAGAACCAGAGGTGTAAAGAGAGAGACGATGATGGGATGGAAGGTCGGTGGTGATTTCTTCAATATGGTGTGGTAATGGAGGATTTGAGATTTGAGGGAGGAGAGAGAAGAAGGAGAGGTACCTTGGGTAGGAGAATGGAAGAGGAGGAGAGAGGAGAGGAGCATGGAGAGAGAGAGAGATCCGAAGAGAGAATCACTAGGTCGCTTTTGGAGGCTCTTCTAGAAGCTCTGAGATTATGTGCTCGTGGAATTTAACCATTTGGTTTTTTTGTTTTTCTTTTTTTGATCAAAATTGCTTATTGGCCAGTGATGACGATGACAAAGAGGTGGGATTTGAAAGTTGGAGAGGGATTTTTCAATCAAATCAAGATCAATATGTGAATCCCTAAGATCAATCTCAATTTTTTTATATTCAAAATCCCAATCTTAGCAGATCAATTTCTAATCACTGATCACACACATGAGAGGCACTGATGAGGCTTGTAAAATTACCTAATTTAACCTTGCTTGATAAGCACGTGCATGACACGTGATCATTCCATTATACATTTTTAACAGAAAAACCAGCGATGCAAGCAAAAAAAGGTTTGGGGTCTAGAATGCCAGGAAAAAAAGTTTATGATGCAATGTGTCAATCTTAATAAAATTTCGGGTACTTAGCTCTCAATATCCCTTTTGTTTATTCTCAATCTTCTTCAACATCATTGAAATTGCCTATCATGTGAAGATTGCCCAAACTATTAAGGATGGCAATACCTGATTCAAACAGAAATAGTATTTCCTAAAAATAAATTGATCCATATTAAAGAAAAAAAAATGGAAACCAAAAACAGAGGATTTGAAAGTATTCACCTATTCCATGTGACCCTAAGGAAAGTAGAAAACTCTCTCTCCTACTCGAGGTAACCTCCACCATGTTGTGATTCTCTGACAATGAAAAACGCAAAAAACAAATACAAAAAATAAAGAAAGACAAAACACGAAAATATTGAGAAGGAAAAAATGTATTATTTCTCTATAAAATTAATGCACAAAAAAAACTTCTCTAAAAGCTCTCTCTAGAATCTTTAGGAGAAAAAAAAATGTGTTGTCAATATTTGTGTGTGATATAAAAGTGAAAATTAGGCACCTGTTTATAAGGTTCTAAGATTGTCTTTTTAAAATAACTTGGCCACTAAGTAAACTTAGCCATTAAGTAAACTTAGAGAACACATAAAAAAACTCTGATGGGCTGGGCTGTAGGAGAAAGCCAGGCTCCATAATTCTTCCCCTCCAGCAACATTTCAAACACTGATGGTCACCTACCATCTATACCAGTTATGTCTCTACACCGCTTCAACTTTCCTGGTGCAACAACCTTTGTAAACATATTTGTTGGATTCTTCTTTATGTGAATCTTCATCAATCTGAGCAATTTATGCTCTATCACATTGCATATTCAATGATAATGGATATCAATGTGCTTTATTCGAAAATAATACATTGAGTTCTTGCTCAAGTACATAGCACTTTGACTGTCACAATGTATGTTATAGTCCTTCTGCTTAATACCTAGTTCATTAAGTAAACACTTAAATCATAACATCTCCTTACTGGCTTTTGCTACAGTAATGTATTATACTTCTATTGTAGATAAAGCTACACAATTTTTTAATCTTGACTACCATAATATAGCTCCTTCAGCAAAAGTGTAAAGGCAATCTAAAGTAAATTTCCTACTATCAAGGTCTCCAACCATATCTTCATATATATAGTCTTCTAGAACTAGATCACCTCCCCCATACTACAAGCATACTTTCGATGTACCTCTAAGATACCTAAGAATCTACTTGACTGCTTCTCAGTATTCCTTTCCTGGATGGGAAAGAAATCTGCTCACGGTACCAATTGTATGAGTAATGTTTGATCTGGTTCATACCATTGCATACATCAAGTTGAAGCCATCTCCTTTATCTCTACTTTATATTAAAGGCACAATCTCTTCCTCAACTTGAAATGGTTTACTAGTAGAATACTGATTGGTTTGGCCTTATCCATGTTGAGTCTTTTTATCACTCATTCGACATATTTCTCCTCTTATAGCCATTACATGTGATTCATCCTATCTCGGGCTATTTGCATTCCCAAAATCTATTGAATTGGTCCTAAGTCCTTCACATCAAATGACTTGGAAAGTTACTTCTTCAGTTGACTAATTTTTATTGTATTTTGTCCAATGATCAACATGTCATTAACATATAGCAAAAGTGCAATGGAGTTGTCGTCTGAAAATCTCTAAATATAAACACACTGGTCTGCATCAAACTTCTTGTATCCTTAACTTACCATAAAAGAATCAAATTTCTTGTACCCAAGTCTAGGTGCTTATTAGAGGCCATACAAGTTTTTCTTTAGCTCATAAACAAGGTTCTCTTTTCTTGAAACCTCAAAACCTCCTGGCTACTCCATATAAATCTCTTCATATAGATCACCATGAAGGAATACTATTTTAACATCCCTTTGCTTAAGCTCTAGATCTAAACTGGCTACTAGACCAAGAATAACTCGTATTGAAGTCATCTTTACCACTGGTGAGAAAATATCATCAAAGTCAATTCCTTTCTTTTAAAGAAAACATTTCACGACCAATCGGGCCTTATGCTTCACCACCCATCTGCTGCCATCTTTCTTGAGCTTGAGCATCCATTTATTCTTTAGTGCCTTCTTTTCTTTTGGAAACTCAACCAACTCATAAGTATGGTTCTTTTGCAAAGATTTCATTTCATCTTGCATTGCATGTAGCCATTTTTCTCTGTATTGATGTGAATTAGCTTTCTAAAACCTTTTTTACTCCTTTTTTTTTTCAGTAAACAGAATATATTAAGATTTTGGATATGTCTTTGATGGAATACGGCCTCGTTCAAATCTTTGGAGAGGTGTACCATCATTTGACTGTTGTGATGGTCCTGCAGCTTCTGATGTTTAAGTCTTTCCCTGCTCAACATCTTCTTCTATCTCATGTTCTGCTTCTTGTAATTCTCTATACACCTCGTCATCATCTGCAGTGGTTTGTGCTTGTACTAGTGTTGGATCAGGAACAAAATCATAGCCACTAATACTAGAAAATTACATAGGCTTTTCAATGTCTTTTATAGTCTGGTTTTCATAGAATACTACATCTCTACTTTTAATAACCCTTTTTTGCCTTTACATCCCATAATCTGTATATGAATTCTTCATTTCTGTATCCAATAAATATGCATAGAGTAGTCCTTGAGTTGAGCTTCTATCTAAGCTCCTTAACTACATGTGCAAAGTCTAAACATCCAAATGCTTTTAAATAAGAGTAGAAGAGATTCTTACCAGACCACACTTTCCCTGAAATTTCAAAATTAAATGGCACTGATGGTGATCTATTAATCAAATAGCAGGTGGCATGAACAGCTTCTCCTCAAAATGGCTTTGGCAGCTTAGCCATATTGATCATGCTTCTTACCGTTTTCCATAATCACCCAGTTCATTCTCTCAGCTACACAATTATGTTGTGAAGTACAAGGGATCATCTTCTCATGTCGAATACCCTATCCTCGACAGTAGGCATCAAACTCTCTAGAAGTATATTCATCTCAATTTTCTAAGTGAAGACACTTCAACTTCTTTCTTGTCTTACACTCTACCATGGCATGGAACTCTCTGAAGTTATCTAAAATTTAGTCCTTCGTCTTCAGGAAATAAACCTACACCTTGTGAGAAGCATCATCAATAAAGGTCAGGAAATATATGTTGCCACCTAGAGATTTCACCTCCAAAGGACCACAAACATCAGAGTGCACCAGACTAAGCAACTCTGATATTTTCATTGAATACGACTTTAATGAGACTCTGTATTGCTTACTATATAAACAATGATTATAAGGATCTAACACAGTATCCTTGGAAATAACGATAAGGTTATTTTTCATTAAGTAGACAATCCTTTCTTACTTATGAGACAGAGTCTCTAGTACTGTAAATTCCTTCTCTAATATTGAGGTTATTTACAAAAATCTTTACATGAGTCTTGTAAAATGTTCCACAAATGTGTCCTTGAGCGATACCATAACACTTTTTGTCATTTTCCATATGTCATCATAAAAGTGGTTACCAAAGCCTTCCTTGTCAAAGGCTATCCCTAAGAGCAGATTAAGTCGAAGGTTTAGAACATGTCGGACATTCTTCAAAGTAATTTATGTCCAACTTTGATCTTTATCTAAACATCATCAATTTCGACAATCTTAGCAAAATTGGTATTTCTCATCTTGAGTATGCCAAAGTCTCCTGCTTTGTATGTTTTAAAAAACTTTATATGCCAAATAACATGGTAGAATGTTACAGTATCATCTAACCACTCGACTTATTGGCTTGAAACTTTAAGGCATGTTTCTTTGTCTATGGAACAATACGTCACTTCTTCTCTAATAGTGACTAAAGTTTCACTATCCTTCTTCGGTTGATTGCTTTTATGTCCCTACTCTCGCAACATCTTCTTACAGTACTTCTTCAAGTAACCTTCTCAACCACAATAATGATACTTATATGTTGGCTTTCTTCCATCTGTGAAGATCTATCTCTACTCTAGCTCTTATCTCTCCCCCTATTGTGATTACCTTTTTGCTATCTCTCTTGTTTATCCATGACAAGAGAGTGTGATTGATTATTGCTTATGTCTTTTCTCCTGCCTCCCTCATTAAATAGGGCATACGTTACCATAGGCATGGTAAGTTTGACGTTCATAGCTGAATTGCTGAAAGAGACTATCAGTATCTCCCAACTATCTAGAGGAGAGCCTCTTCCTCATCCCATAATTGTAACTCTAATGCAGATAATTGATTAACCAAGTTCTAAAACACACTGATGTGCTTGGCTATAGAAGTTTCATTCTTTAACTTCCAATTCAGCAAACGTATTATCAACAAAGCTTTATTCTGACAGTCTTAGCTTGGTAGATGCCCTTCAACTTCTTCAAAAAGCATATGTATCTATCTCCTGCGCAACATGATGGAAGACATTGTGATCGATCCATTATTGGATTTGACCATTCGTTTTTCTATTCAACTTCTTCTATTCTTCTTCTTCAGTGGGATCAGGATTCTTTCCTTTTGCATCTAAAAGGTCAAATAAATCCTTGCAATTTAGGAGATCTTCCATCTGAATTTCTAAAGTGTCTAGTTGGTGGTTGTAAGCTCGATCATAGCTCCTGAATATGATTCCTCCATTAACATCTTACTCTACAATAGCTGAAAAAAAAAATTGGAGCTGAATTTGGCAAAATGGAGCCCATCAATGCATCCAAAATGGTCAAAAATTTTGGATTTGACTATTCCTGGATCAAAATTTGAATCTTTGAAAATTTAGGGCAAAGTGCAATTTCTAAAAATTTTGGGCCAAGCTATAAATACCAAAAGTTCTGAAAAAAACCTACAAATATCAAAATATAGGGGTATTTCTATAATTTCTAAAAAATTTGGGACCGTCATTGACATGGCAAATGACTTGGCAGACTGGCTGCTATGTCAGCACGTCGCAAATGACTTGGCTGATGACATAGCTGGGAGACTTGTCATGGCTCAGCTCATCTCGACTTAATGGACATGGGTGGCAAGTGTCTTGTTAACCGGATGAATGAAAACTTACATAAAACTTTGACCAACGTGTGACAATGTATCCAACGGCGCATGGAGGTCCGATTGGACTCGTTTTCTACGTTTTGACGAGATCTACTTCCTAGTATACTCAAATATTTTTTTGAAGCATATTGGCAATGAACCCTATCTCTAAATTTTTGCTCTGATACCATTTATTGTGATTCTCTAACCACAAAAAATATAGAAAACAAATACAAAAAATAAAGAAAGATAAAACACGAAAATATTGAGAATAAAAAGATGTATTATTTCTATCTGAAATTAATACATAAAAAATTTTAAAAAAAAACTTCTCTAAAAACTCTCTCTGGAAACTATGTTGTCAATGATCTATGTGTGATACTAGATTGAAAACTAGGCACCTATTTATAAGGTTCTAAGTTTGCTTTTTTAAAACAATTTGGTCACTAAGTAAACTTAGCCATTAAGTAAACTTAGAGAATAAGTAAAAAAACCCTAATGGGTTTGGCTTTGTGAGAAGGTTGGACCCCACATACCAAAGGTCCTGCACATGTCTTCCATAGCTCTAGATATAGATCATCACCTTTAAAACCTACCCAACACAAAAAAGTGTAAAAAGAAATCACCATAAGAGGAGGGGGGAAATAAACGAGCCTAGAAAACTCATCCTCTGCTTGGTTACCAAGTAAATCCAGGAAGAAAACAACAATCCTAAAACCCATATAATTATATACTATACAATAAATATCTCATCACTCTTCAGCTGAAAGATCATAGTATTAGTGCTAAGCTAAATTAGAACAATTAATCATACAGGTTAGTAAACGCTATATATACAGTAGAACTATTAAAACTTAGGATCTCTACACAATTATAGAACTATACTTAGTTATATTTACTAACCTTTAAACGCAACCACTGAATCGTCATATAAATCTTTAACCTACAAAGCATATAACAAAAAAACAGAACCAGTGCTTAATGGACATACTCCTTTCTAACCTTCCTTCCTCAGGTTTTCACCAAACAGGCACTTAAATGCCTCAAGCCCTAATTTCAATATTATATGTATCGTACTCATTAATTGATGACTTGTTCTCCAATTTATATATAATAATAATAATAATAAATATAATACAGTAATATAATAATAATAAAATAGGGAATATGTCAATTGGGCTTTAGATAGAACAAGTTTTTCAGTCCAATGAGTCAACGGAAGTATTACATAAAGTGTGTGCCCAAGGATCTTACCACAAAAGTTGAAAACAAGTCAGTCTCATTATTAGTATAAATAAGCCCTGTAAATGAGTTATATGATATGACTAGTCTACATAAAAAATAAAAAAATAAAAAATAAGAAAACACACATAATCCACCAAAAGACCGAGTCTTGAAAACTATTAACCTCATCATCCAACACTAGAACTAAAACAAAAACATTAATCTCGAAATTTTCCACACTTTTTTTTTTTTTAGGGGGGCTACCAAAACAAATTAGAAAATTTAAAACCTTTGACATTTCCATATGATTTAATTAGTTTAGGGCTGATAATGCATGGTTTATCTTTATTATTGTAGCTTATCTTATAGATAGATTTTGGTTCTTATCCATTGTAACAACACTACACAACCTGTTTTTATGTTGGTTTTTTTTTTTTTAATGAATATTTCTAAGCTTTTCCAATATACTTGCTACACTTATATGGTATTAGGGCACAATAACTCTAACGAGTATCTCATCCTATTTTTCAATGGCTTCCTTTCTTGCACCTTCCTCTTCTACTTCTTCGACTCTTCTTGTGTGCAATGAGCCAATTTTTGCTATTAGGACCCTTGTTGTCATTAATGTGGCAACTTAGACTCCTCTAAATATAACAGAGACAACCTACTTCTCTTGGAAAAAGCAGTTTGATTATTTAATTGTGGGATATAATTTATATGGTTTTATTAATATCACCCTCTCATGCCATTCTCCATTGTTGGCTGACTAAAAGAAATCTTGTAACCTAGGCTACACCTTTTGGGTACGACAAGATTTTTTCTTCTAAGTGCTATCTTTGCCTCTCTGTATAGAAAAGACCATCATCTTGTTTCTACAGTTGATACATCTCAACAGGCATGGCAAGAATTGGCTCTTACCTATGCCAAACATTTTTGTCCTTGAATCATGAGACTTTATGAAAGGCTGGTTGATCTTAAGGATCCCGTCCGATCATGGAATATCTAAAAGATGTGAAAACTAATACAGATGAGCTAGTGTTGGTTGATTCGATTATTAGTAATGATGAGTTAACCATTTATCCCACCAATGGTCTTTAATCTGACTTTGAGAACATCTTTGTGGCTTTTCAGTCTCGAGACACTCCAATCTCATTTGAAGAAATTTATGAGAAATTGCTTGAGCATGCTAATTATAAGAAATGAAATGAGCAAAGATTTGATGGCTCACCAATCACTGTTCACATTGCAAATATGCCTCGCCTTCTAACAAGCCCATAAATTAGAAAAATTGATAGTTTCAGACTTTTGGTTCAGACTCCTCTATTTGCAAGGCTACTTCTTTGTTCATCAATGCGCCAAACCCCTTCTCACATTCTCTTCCTCCTATAGGAAACAATAAGGGTCAATGCCAATGCTCAGTCCAAGGTCACTCAGCCCATTTTTTTCCATTGCTTCAATAACAATGGACATATACTCCTTAGCAGCAAACAGTGTTTCCATGGGCTCCATCACCATAAGCATTCCATTATGGACCCATACTTAGGCATGCTCCATCAACTTTGCCAAATTAATCTACCCTTTCCCTACACTTTGAGTATCATGGCCCAGATAAATTTACTGTTAGAAATGGTAATAAATTGGCAATTACACACACTAGTTTTACAATACTTACTACTCCTAATTCTTTCAGTTTGCAAGATGTTCTATGTGCCATTAAAATGATTAGAAATTTGCTTTCTGTTTTTAAATTTTCCAAACAAACAATACCTTCCTTGAATTTTTACCCTCTTTTTTTTTTTTTTTTTTTTGGTCAAGGATCTTTGGATGGGTTTGGTGCTCCTTCGAGGTCCTTTTAATGGAGGTACATATGAATGGCTGGTCACCAAGCAATCCTTATCGCCCATTATCTTTTCTAGTACAAAAACAGCCGTTCGAGATTGGCATAATTGACTTGGTCATCTATTAAATAAAATCCTACATCAAATTGTCTCTCATTTTTCTCTTCCTGTGTCTTACAATGAACTCATTGTGAAACCTATCACCACAATAAATCTCATCGACTTCCATTTGGTCAATCATCTATGTCAAGTTCTCAACCACTACTGTTTATTTATTAAGACGTTTTAGATCCTACATCTGTTACTTAGTTCAATGGTTTCAATTATTGTGTAATATTTGTAGACCATTTTACAAAATACATTTGGTTGTTTCCCATTCAATATAAGTTTGATACATCTATTGTTTTTATTAATTTTAAAATCATTGTTGAAATATTCTTCCAATTGCCTATTATTTCCTTTTATATAGATAAAGAAGGCAAATTTATCAAGCTTAAGTTTTTTTTTTTTTTTTTAGAGTATGGAATTACTCGCTTTTTAACAACATAAAATAGCTTTGCAAAATGTAGACATCATCATATTCATGAAACTAGCTTGTGTTATTATCACAAGCTGGCCTTAAATTTTTTGGACTTATGCTTTTTCGACAGTAACTTACTAATTCATTGTTTAATTACTCCTAATATTGGAAATATATCTTTTGAAATACTTTTTAATAAAAAACAAAACTATAAATCTGTAAAAACTTTTGGTTGCCTATGTTATCCTTGGCTTAAGCCTTATACTCATTATAAATTACAATACTCCTCCGAGTTGTGTATTTATCTAGGTCCTCTTAAAGATTAAAATGGGTCCGCTTATTATAATGTCAGGACCCGTCCAGAATTCCTCTCCGGAACCCTAGACAAGCTCTAATCCCAGGGAAATACCACCGAACCTTCCAACGGAAAATCCGGCAGCACCTCCCCTAAGGGTAGGACTTACCAAAAATTACCTGCACTGAAAACACACTTCTATAATCACCCCCTTATTCCTCCCGCAAAACTACAAGTTGTTCCACAATTTACAGCACTTCACAACAATAACAGCAGCCCAGTGCATAAATAAAACATAAGTGTCCAAATAGTATACAGAGCTTTATGAAGTGCTAGTCAACAGAAATACAACAAAGATGAAAGAAATAATACACTGAAATGAATGAGTACAAAGGTACTTCTCGAAACACGATAGCAACGAAAAATTGGTTCGCTCTGGAAGAACGTCTACCACCTCTTGCACCTAAAGGAAAGGAACTTAAAAACGTGAGATGCTAATCATCTCAATGAGTGACCCTAACTACTGAACACTTTTAATGATAATAATAATAATAATAATATAACAATAAGGGAATTGAATTAATACCAACAATTAATAAATAAATAATAACAGTTGGAAATGATAATTTTTCCCTCAAAACTCTCACTAATCACTCCGTTGGAAATGTTCCCTTTTTAAAACAATTTCACAAAATCCAATATTCATACTTCCTGAAAACCAAGGGATCAAACCATTTGAGAAACAGTAAATAAATAAATACCCCAATATATAGTTAAAATGTAATAAATTATAATAAATAATTTTTGAATACCTTTGGGGTTTGAAACTTTATTTGAAAATTACACTTGACGCATCACACCATATACCGGTGATGCCCTCCGATACCCAGCGTCCTGAGCACCGACTGGCGGGGAGATTAAAGAGAGAAACTTGCAAACGGCACTTTGGCGTCCCGACAGTACCGCTGCTGAAACCATCATCCCGGCCAAGGAGGGGGGCGGCTGTGGCCAATAACAAACTTGCCTGCCCACGGTCCAATGGCAACTCACGGGTGAAATAATAATACTTGCGCGCTGAACCACATATACATATACCAGAGCACCAATACCGTATGAATGAGTCTAAAACAATTATTAAACCAACTGTACCGTTTTCCAAAATTACCGTGGGAAATATACCAAAATTTCTCACTTACAATCCCACATATTTTTATTTAACAAACGGTACGGAAATATCGATAACAAATAAACCATAATTTTCTCGTAACACGAGGTTCAACAATTAAAATACCGCGGGCATAATTTATACAATTTAAACAAATATTTTCATAAAATAATTAACCCAATTATGCCCGAAAATAATACTTAAAACCTCGTACGATTATTACCGAAATGTACTTTGCTCATGCATAATAAATAAATTAAACTACAATAAAACCATAATTAAATTGTACCACATGAGCATAATTTAAATACCAATTAAACATAATTAATTGCCCAAAATATTTTTTTTAAAGGTGGGTCACTCACCTTAAGCGCGTAAATCAGCTAAGGTCCTCCGCAGGAATCAACTCCACTACTCGCGCGTGCACCTAAAACATCCACAGTATACCAACCAAATATATTAATATTTTATTCGGGTAATTCCCAAATGGGTACCCGGGGAGCGAACAAAACGACAACTAAAAGTTACAAGTTATATACCGAATCGAAGCTCGAGTGATGAGGATCACGGATTCGGTCTTACTTTCCGGTGATCGGACCCGAGGTGGTCGGAATCTCGCCGGAAAGCTTTCGGGTTTCGACTTCGCAATTCTCCCAAACCATCGCAAATTGATGGAAACGGATGCTGGATTCGGGTTCAGGAGGTCGAACACAGTCGGGAGGGATCGGCGGTGCAACTGGGTACTCACCGGAACAGTAACTTCCGGCGAGCCGCCGTGGTCACCGGCAACCGTCGCCGGCGGCGGCGCGTGCGGTGGCCGTTGGCTGAGATTTTTTGCAGATTTGTAGATCGAGGGAAGAGGAATCCAACGGGACCGGCGGTGAGGCAAACGGAGGCCGGACGGCGGAGAAATCGGGGTTTGAAGAATTTCAGCCCCTCGCCGGAAAAAGCTCCGATCATGGCGTGGGTAGGCCGGACTTGAGGAGGTGGTGAGGAGTGACTGGCGCGTGTGGCCTGAAAATGGCCGAAAAGGGGTCAATCGGCGGTGGAGGGAAAAATCGCCACCGATCTTCGCCGCCTCGATCGGGCGCGTCCGGCGGCCAACGGCCGTGAAATTTTGGGGTTTTACCGGAAGTGGGGAGAGGATTCCATCTGGCCGGTGCGGCCGGAAAATTTGAAAATTCCGGCGGCTGGTCGGTTTCTCTCTCTCTCTCTTTCTCTCTCTTCCCTGAGATTTTTGTCAAATAAAAGCCACCGTGTGACACTGTTCATTCCACATGGACCAATCAGGTGATGACATGTGGCTTCACTGTGCACTTAAGCCAGATATAATAAAATATTACGGTATCCGGCGAATTTCAAACGTCCATAACTTTTTAACCAAATGTCCGATTTAAGCGTGCCGCTAGTCTATGAACTCGTATCGACGAGTACTTTACAACCATACAAGAGTCAAAACAAAATTACACCACAAGAAAAAGTCAACTCCCGGCACCTTTTGGACTGTTTGTACCTCAACTTGTTTTGCCCATAACTTTCAAACCGTAGCTCCGTTTTCGACGTGCTACTAGTCTACAAACTCGGGGCATCATGCACTTCACCACGGTACCCTGGTCAACTGGAAATTCCAACTGGAACAAAAAGTCAACTTTTGACCTACTCGGTCAACATGCACGGATTCCGATGCGATTTGGGACGGGGTGTTACAATAATCCTTCTCAAAATAAAATCTTTCATTCTCATAATGTTATTTTTAGTGAACATATTTTTCCCTACAAATATCTATCCTTATCTACCTCTCACGCAAATATGATACAAACCCTACTCTACCAACAAACCCACCTTATACTTATCTTCGTTCTCAATCTCCAACTTCAATCCAACTCTTTTGAACGTCATCCTTTAAGAGTTCTTCTTCATTTCCATCTCATCCAAACCTTTCTACTCTTTATCCTTCTTATCTCGTACACAACTCATTCTTCTAAACAATCACGTGATGCTACCTCCACATCATTATATGGCCATTCATGTCCTTTACAACAATAAGGTCCCACAAGACCATGGAACCCTCTCAACATCCCTCATCTTCTCATTTTTCTTCTCATTTGTCTCCATCTCTGCCTATTGCACCTACTTGAACACATGTTATGCATACTAGAACTCTTAATAACATCTTCAAGCCCAAGAAACTAATTTATTTTTTTCCTGTAACTATGCAATCTTCACTACTAGATGATGAACCACATACAATGAAACAAGCTTTGTCAGCTCCCCATTGGCATGATGTGATGAGTCTAGAATTCAATGCCCTACTTCAAAACAAAATTCGAGAGTTAATTCCACCTCATCTAAACCAAAATATTATTCACAGTAAATGGGTATTTCGAATTAAGCGAAACTTAAATGGAACAATCTAGCACTATAAGGTAAGTCCAATTGCAAAGGGTTTTCATGAAAGACCTAGTTTAAATTATTTAGCCACTTTCATTCTTATGATGAAGCCAACTACAATTTGAATGGTTCTTTGCATTTCCTTATATAAAAATTGGCCATTTAGACAAATGGATATTAATAATGCTTCTCCAAATGGCCAACTACAAGAATAGGTGTTCATATCTCAACCTCAGGTTTTAATTTATCAGTCTTGCCCCTCCTACTATGTAAGTTGCATAAGGGTATCTACGGTCTTAAACAAGCACCACGAGCCTGGCTTCATGCCCTTAAGGGCATATGTGGCATATGGGATTGGGATTGGGTTAAAATAATCCCTATCTTACGCTTGATAAGAACTACCAATAGGGGTAACAAATCCATAAGTGCAAAATAATTCAATTGCTACAAGACTATATAATCTCAAGTGATGATAGGGGATTATTTAGTCCTCCCAAAGGAAAAGTCCAATGTACTGTTTGATGTTTGAAAAGTTGAAAATGACGTTTTTTTGTATTTTTTTAATTTCTTCTTTTATTATTTTATCATTTTTTACTTTGATTCTTTATTATATTTTTTCTTTTCTTTTATTCCATTTCTTTCTTTTTCTAATTTAACTCTTTTCCCTTTCTTTTTTTTAATCTCATTCTTTATTTTATTTTTTAGTTCCATTCTTTTTTCTTCTTTTTTTTTCTTTTTTTTTTTCATTTGGTTTTAAGAACTTAAAATACACTGCCTTTATGATTTTTTATTTTATTATTATTTGATAAATGAAGAGTTCATTATAAAAAAAATTTAGAGAAAATAAATCAATTAAATAAAATAAGCCTTTTGAAAAATTATTAGAAGAAGGACTTATCTAATTTAAATAATTTTATTTAATTCAAAAATCGTAAGTTGTATGATAATTTATATATATTTTAGTAATAATTATAGATATATATATATATATATATAAAAGTAAGTTTGTTCTATTGAAACCAAACGTAAGATTGAATTATTTTTTATCCCATCCAATCTCAACCACAATTCCAATCTAATCATATCTGACGTATTAAAAGGGCCCTGAGTCCTTTCTAATCAAGTATAGGTTCAAAAATTCTTATTCCGATACATTCCTTTTTATTTATGCCCAAAACGGAATGATGATGTACCTGCTGGTTTATGTTGATGACTTGGTTCTCATGAGTAATAATTCTTCTCTGTTAAATAATTTTGTTCACTCTCTATCTTAAGAATTCTTACTTAAGGACTTGGGTGATCTTTACAACTTCCTAGATGTACAAGTTACTCCAACCAAACAAGGCTTGTTTCTCTCTCAAAAACAATATAACTTAGATTTTCTTGATAAAACATATATGAGTTCAGCCAATGAGGTATCCACTCCTATGGCTTCTTCTTCGTCTCTACTTCTCTCTAATGGCAACCATTGATGTCCCTAACTAAATACAAATAGATTGTTGGGAGTCTACAATATCTCTCCTTCACTCATCCTGATATCCCTTTATTGTGAATAAATTATGTAGTTCATACATAGGCCGACGGACGTCCACTGGGTTGTTGTAAAACATCAATTACCTTATTTATGTGGTACCATATACTTTGGTCTCAATCTATACCACAACAGACCTCTTGCCCTTCATGGTTTCTTTGATGTTGACTGGGTAGATAATAAAGAAGACAATATGCCCACCTTTGCATGGATTATATTTATTAAATTACCACTGATCCCAACAATTTAAGCTATTAGAATGTAGGTTTATTATGTCATGTTTGTCTAACATTCTCCTCACTTGTAGGCCATTCTGATCTTTACAAGTATTAATTTTTGTTAAATGGATGATCATATTGCAGGGATGGGATTTAAATCTAGGTTTCTAGGATTTTTGGTTCTGATATCAAATTGAATTACCATTTCTTTCAAAAGCTAAACAGAAATTGGTCCTTCTAGGAAGTTCTCCATAGACCCCAATGTTAAGGGGGATGATAATGCATAGTGTATCTCTATTGTTGCAACTGTTTCATTATCTTATTTTATATATTGTAACTTATATTGTAACTAAGTTTTCATTCTTATATTTTGTAACAACACAACATGACCTGTATTTATGTTGGTTTTTGCTTAATGAATATTTTTAACCTTTTCCAATATGCTTGCTACACTTATAACGACTATGCTCAAGCTTCCCAGCAACCATGCAAATCCAAATTCATAAATTACATGAGAAATCATCAAACCACCCTCAAGATGCACCATTCAATGTTGTAAAAGGCCGTTGGTGTTGTCTGTCTCAGTCCACCAATCAAAGCGATGTTCCTTTCTCACAAATGGTAGAAACAAACTCTAGGATAGTAAAATAAAATAAATGGAAAAGGAAAGAGAAAAAATTAAAGGGGTTTTTAGAAAATTTGCCCTATATTTATGTGTAGTTAGCAGCACTTTTGGCGAAAAATGCCTAATATACTTGCTTCTTGGGTTTTTTTGAAAAATAACCATAGCACAAATCAATAATTGAAAATTAGCAAAAAAAAAATTTTTTTTTTAAATAGCCACCTTTTTACATATTTGGATGAAAACACCCATCAACAATACAATTCTTTTTTTCCTTTGCCTTTCAAAATGTTTAGGTTAGGGTTCATATTGTTTTATTTTTGAAAAACCCATTGCTGTTTGCGGAGAAGAACCCAAATCTGACCCTACTCTCCGTCGTCGTCACCTTTGCTGCTTGTCCTTCACACCATCACTACTAACTCATCGTCCTTCAACCTCAAAGGCTATTCGATTGAGAGCCACCCAGAGGCAGAGGAGAGCCACCCGGAAGCTATCGGAGATCTCAGATATTGGAGAGTGGATTATGTTTATCAGTATGACCCTAATCGGTTTCCTTTTTTTTTTTTTTTTTTCTATTCCTATTTCTAGACAAAGCCTTCTACAAAGTATTTCAGTTTGTAGCCATTAAAAAAAAAGTATAAAGCACCGAACAAGTTGTTGTGGTCCAGCGATACTCTGTTCTAGTTCAATCTTCTTAATTTTATTTTATTTTTTTCCTTCTTTGAATTTGTCTTGTTTATTAGCTCCTGGTTACCACCTTAATTTAATTTTCCCACCTACCAAATAAGTTTTGTTAGGGATAGTAGTCACAATTTGTTGGAGGAAACCGAAATAATTCCATTAATACTCTAAGATTTTGTCCAAACTAATTTGAATTTATTTTTTTATTTTTTTTATTTTTTTTTTTTTGAAGTATTGAAGGATATTGTTTGTTATTGAATTTTGGTCAATTTGTCTTTCCAGGTCTAGGCAGTAAACGGGTCTATCTTATCCATGGATTTTGCTTTTGCAACAATGGTTGTGGCATCTAAAGACAAGAAATTGGTGAATGCAACTTAGCAACTACTTTCTTCTAGTCATTTAAGGATCAGCACTTCAGCGTATTCTATCTACATTGTATTCACTAAATTGTGTAACTAATGCATATAATTTGCTTGTAAATGCCAAAGGTAGCCAGCATAATTATGTCACCAATTTCATTCAAACATGGCTCCTATATGATGCAATGCCTAAAATATTTTGTGTAAGATTAAGTGGACTGACCCAACTAGTAACTTATGATAACTCCAGTGATGTCACAGGTGTGGAAATTGCAGGTGCATTGAAAAATGTGCTTGCAATCACTGCAGGAATTGTGGAAGGAATGAATCTTGGTAATAATTGTATGGCAACTCTTGTTGCACAAGGCTGTTCTGAGATATGATGGTTGGCCACAAAGGTATCTTAGTTTCACTCTTACAATTTTTAGTCAAAACAAATGTAACATTGAACAGAAACATAGCAAAGAAAGAATAACATTATCTTCTCTAATGTGTCAAGTCATGTTCAAATGATATTAGCAATTTTTTTTATCTTAGAGAGGATTAAGATTTGTGCAAGCTTGTTTTTAGGTGTTCTTGCATTTAGCAGTTGAATTCATGTTTGCTTAATAGTAGCTGTGGAATTGCAACATCAAATGGTTATGCAATCTATTTGATATGTTGTAGGCAATACTTATATTTGATACAATGCAATATCTACAATGTCCATTCTAATAATTGCAAGGGATATTTCATGCACAAAAGTTGTTTTAAGGTTATTTGTGGATTTAAATTGAGTCACTAGTTGTCTATTCCCTGGTCATTGGTCTTTATATGGCTTTTTGCAATGATGGGAAAATTTCATTAACCCCCTCAAGGTTTAATAAAACATCATTCACCTCCCTAAAGTTATTTAATTCAACATTCACCTCCCTAGATATTAACATATGTTAACAAATTTTATATTTTATTTTATTTAAATTATAAAAGTCTATTTTACCCTTAAATAGATTAAAATTAATATTAATTTAATATTTTGTCATTTTACCATTGTGTTACAATCTTTTTACCAATATGTGGCACAAATTATGATATATATATTGCCTTATATATGTACATACATATATTAAAAAAAATTTATTCTACCAATTTTGAAAATTTTAATATTTATATTTATTTTATTAATTATGAACATGAAATGAAATATCACATATAAAATACTTACTAAAAAAAATTCAAAGCTTAAATCATTAATTAAATATTTCATTCATTGTTACATTCAAAATGTAAAATATATGCATTTAGACATAATCATCTCTTACAATCAAAGGTTCAAATCTTTCATTCGATAAAGACCATACAAGAAAGAGTCATAATCCAAACATTTGCAGTGTAACAAAAAGAGATCCTTCCATGTATGCCAACACAACTATAGCCATCATAGTTGGATTAAAGAATAGTTTCCATACTTGTGATCAAAAATTACAAAAGGAATAGATCTTCATACAAAAGATTTCACTAATAGCCATAAATAAATTCAATAACAGCCATCAAAACATAAAAGCATAAGAAATGAATTTCCTCCCATATCATTGACCTTGTTCTTGGTTAGTTTGACTTATTCCTGAACATGTTAGTTGCATATCATAAAAACAAGTTAATAATTCCAACCAAAAAAAAAAAAAGGTTAATAAGAAAATAAAGAAATTTTATACCTGGTTGAGAAATGGATGGTCCATATCGAATTGCTTCATGCAAAACCAACAATAAAATTAATTTTACCTTCAATTGATTACCAGTCGCCTTACAAGATCTTTAATTGTGACCAAATCCATTGCAAAGTCCACATTTGAGAGTGAATGACCTTTTCTTTTTTTCCCCTTCATCTGCTGCTCTTTTCCTAGTAATTTTTTGTCTTCCTAGCATTCTTTTTCTATTGGAGGCAGTAACTCATCACACTCCACCTCTAGCCACATTGATTCATCGGGGATTGGATGTATCATTGACTTGTATGTTTCAATATAAGCTTCTCTAGTTAACATGGGATCAATATATTGCTCAAAATCCAATCTTTTATAGGTAATGCATGCCACAACATGCTTGCATGGGACTCCATTAATTTGCCATTCCCTACATTGACATATTTTTTTGCTGCAAATGAACTACATAAACTCTAGTTTGAGTTGCTTCATCCATAACTTCATATTCATCACCCCCAGCCCATATGAGTCTAATATACCTCCCTTCCTTTTGAGTCTTCATAAGCCTTTTTCGAATATTTGGAGGAATAGTGGTTGGCCAACTCATTGCCTTGTCATGCCTTTTCTGCAACCTTTTCATAACTTTCCTCCTTATATCTTCAATAAGTGTAACTATTGGCTTTTGTCTACTTTCACCAAGCCAACTATTGAAAACTTTCAGTCATATTATTTGTGATATGGTCATTTTTAACACTTTCATCAAAACCATGTCTAGACCAATGGCAAAAAGGGATTTCCATTAACCATTTATATGCATCCTCCTTAACAATATTAATCTCATCCATATTCCTTTTAAAATCTTGAACATTTGTTGCCCTTGCTGCTGCCAAAAAACAAACCCATAAGCTTCAAACCTGGAAATATTCCTCTAAAATTGGTATAAATTTGCCTTGCACAAAATCTAGTTTTATGTTCAGGGAAAATTTGCTGCAAACTTGCTAATAGTCCTTCTTGTCTATCAGACATAAATGAAATAATCCTAGTTTCAGCTTTCTCAATATATTCATTCAACAAATTTAAAAGCCAACCCTATGTCTCTGTGCTTTCCCCCTCACATACACATATTGCAATTCGAAATATCCCACTATTTGCATCTAATGCCATAGCAGATAATAAAATTCCACCGAAAGGTCCTTTTAAATGGCATCCGTCAAGGCCAATAAAAGACCTACATTCAGTCAAAAATCCTTACTTTTGTGCAGGAAAACTAAGGAAAAACCTTTGAAATTATGGATTGTCAATGATGGTTGGTCTAGCAGCCTTTATCAATGTTTGCATATTTGTATAGTTTTTTGTAACTCCCAACATGGTCCCCTCCCATCCCATCAAGAGCCTTCTTCTTTGCCTTATATATTTTCTGCTTATCACATTTAACCCCATAGGTTGTTCTTAACTCATTCTCTAATACTCCTATCTTAACATCAGGATTTGATTGAATCAATGATTCAAGTTTACTTGCAATCCAATTGGAAGTTACCTCAGCATTTTTTGTTTTCCTTATGCAAGTATGTTGTTCTTTACATATCTTGACTTTAAATGTCACACTATCTGGCAATTGACAGGCATAAATTCTCCAAGGACAATTATAGGTACCACATTTAGCACTAACTCTTGTCTTTTCATTTTTCTCTCTAACTAATGTAAATCCTTCTTGGATCAAATAATCTTTCAATACTTTCCTAAAATGATAAACATCTTCAAAAATTTTGACATTCTTGAAACTCTATCTTCGTTGTAGATTCTGTAACCTTTCTCCCTATCATATATCTAGCCATCCTAGAAATGGGTGTCTCTTCATCTGCATCACTGCCTAGGCTACCATTATCAACAAATTCATAACTAGATAAGGTGTCATCACTTTCTTGACCACTTGCTTTTAAGTCAATATTACCATTCTCAAGTACATGCACCTCATCTTCAGATTCTTGTTCCCGCTCAACTTCCTCATCAAAGTCTACACTACTCTTCAATTGTTCTTGATTTGAATAATTTAGACTAGTATAGGGAAGGGTTGAATTCGGTTGGGTTGGACTACTAGAGGTAGTTGATTGTGTTTGAGAGGAGATTTGGTTATTAGATATATTTAATTCAATGTGTATATGGATCTCCCTCTGTCTTTTCTCTCTAAATAATTCAAATAAATCCATTAAATCTTTATTTGAACTTAAAAACTTCCCACCTTTAGCTCCTGAAATGTCAACCCCTAACTTGAAATAATCCTCAATTATAATCCTCTCTCCAATAGATATTAAATTAGAATCAGATAATAGACGAACCAAGCTAAAATCATCAGGGTCTACATCTTCTATTTTGTATATCTCACCACAAACATGAACAATTACACCATACTTCATTTTACCTTAAAAGAAAAATAAGTCAATTAAGAAGGAAAAATATAAAGCTCAAATATGAAAATTCAAGGTACCATTTCCTAAAATAAAATTTTACATTATGGATATTACAGTACTTCATTATGTCTACAAAATTTTATCACATTTCTTTCATAGCAATATTTATATATATATATATCATTTTTTTTAAATGTCTACAATCCTAAAGCAAAACAAAGCGCATTTAGCATGTAGAAAGAAAGAAGAGAAGAAATAAAAAATACAAGACCTAAAAAATTTCGAGCAATGACAGTACAATCAAATGGAAGAAATTATAAACCAAGAAAGAAAAAAAAACCTCAAAAATTTCTCCTTCAACAATATGTTCCGAATAGTCCATCTTTGAAAGAATTTGAAAAACTCAAATTTTTTCAATAAAGGATTTTTATTAAGTACTAATTTAAGAGCCCTAAAATAAATCCTTTAGAATCCCCATATATATTCAAAATAAAAAAACCATAAAAAAGGAAGCAAAAAATGTAGACAAACTTGAAATCTGTATGGATTTTTGAAGGTTTCTACTCAAGGTTTTAAGCCCCCTCATCAACTGTTTCTCTTCTTCATCGTGGAAGCCACAAAAATGGATTTATTTGGGTTGATAAAATTTTATTTTTATTTTTCTTTTTGCTATCTAGAAAGTTGTCATACATTGAGAAGGGTGCAAACGTGCAAATCAAGGTAACTCACGTCACTCTTTTTCAAAATCACCTTTTACTTTTTTTATATAAAATATAAATGAATTGACCAAATTAACTCTTTGCCCTTTATATTGAACAGAAATAAGTAACGGTTGAGGTGTTTAATGATAAATATAAAACCTGAGGTGGTTTAATGATTTTTTCCCTGCAATGATTTACAATACTTCTTTCTTTGGTGTCATATTGTTTATGTATGAGATGCTTTACAATCGATGTTTTCCTAACGTAATGTCTATGTCTTGTGCACCTCCTACAGTGCTCTTGGTATGATTCAGGTTGCTTGTTGCAAATAAATCATCTATTTTCATCAATTGCTCTCTACTCACAACTTTTCTCTGCAACTTTATCTGCTGAAGATGGGTGCAAAGGCGACAATGATAACTGGTCTTTCAGGAACTGGAGACATTATGTTTACATGTTTTGTGAGCTATCAATGCAGTAAAGCAAAAGGAGATAATTCTGAATGTTAGGGGGAGCTACTAAGGTTATATTCTTTTGGCAATTTCAAGCCATGAATACAGGCCATAAATATAATTGAACAACTCTTTATATTATATTTACTGAATGATTCAATATGAAAATGTCAAATTTCTAATTCTTTCTAAATCTTTGACTTCTAACTTCTCGATATACCATGTCTCAAAAATAATATTTGGTAAAAGAAATCTGTATATATGGTTGATAGAAACTCTTAACTCATCCCAACAATTGCACATGGAAAATAAAAATGAAAAGCATTATTTGTAACAGTTTCTTTGCCGTGTTAAGCAGGAAAAGGGAATGATTTGATTTGGCTATTGCCACCATTGTCCATTGTACTACACATTTTTTTAAGCATGCAATAAAATCACAACTTAGTGTATGTAATTTTTGTTGAGCATATTAATTGGTTAAGCTTATAAATTATCACCTTTTTATAATAATGGATTTTGATGTGAAGATAACTAATTTACTTTCTTGAAAATGTGACATTTTTATTAGGATTTATTTTTGCACAATCCCTAAGGTGCAAATCGGTACCATTGTCTGGAAAATTTTCCACTCAGATGAAAAAATTTCCTCCTGTTGGAAATCAATTTTCGCCTGTCAGAATTCAATTTTCTCCAGTTGGAAAATCATCTCCAATAGAAGAAATTAAAGGTAAAAAAATAAAAATAACAGTGGAGACAAAGTATGTCAAGGAAAATTATTAAACTAAAATTTCTAAAGACATACTATACCATTATCACGACATAAAAAAACATTACCATCGAATAGAATATTTATCCATGATATAAAATAATTGTCAAAAAACATAAATTTAAAATGCATAACATACTAAATTAAAAATCTCTAATTCAAAGCATAAGAAAATGGATTTGTACATCTCTGCCTATACTGTACGTCTCTATTTATAAGACAACGGATTTTGTGCATTTTTTGCTGACAGAAACCATTGTACTTTTATTATTTTGATGCTTCCAATGACTACCATCATATAAAACCGTAATTACAATATCATCATCTTTCATTTCACTACAAATTAAATGAATAACGTCAAACTAAATTAATAAATATATAAAAATATGAATAAGACTGAATAAACATATTAATTGTCCCCAAAAAAACCGCTTCTGTTTTTTTTTTTTTTTTTGGGCCAAATATTACGTTTTTCTATTGGCGAAAAATTAGCGAAAAACTAGCAAAAACTGACAAACTGGAGGAAAATGGCGGAAGATTATCTTTTTCGCCAATTTTCCTATGCTTTTGCAAGATTTCGCGATTTTTCAATTTTATACAATTGTTCCACTATTTTCATACCATATATCATCTAAATATCTTTAAACTCAAATATAACAGCTTATAAACAAATTTATTACATACCCATATCAAAAAAATCTTAAAGAAATTGAGCAAATATAAGAGATGCCAAGGAGAACAAATGAGAATACATACCCATATCTAAATTTTTACCTATTTTAGTTTCGAATGTGAGACAATACAAGAAAAAAAGAGTGAAAGCAGATGAAATGCTAAGGGGATTGGTGTCACAAGTGAAAATGTTTTTTTCAAAAGAAAACCGGTGCTTATTTAAGAAGGGAGAAAAAAGGGAAAAAAAAAGAAAGGGTAAGAGAAACAACATTTTATAATTTTTAATTTAATCAAGAGCATTTTTATCCATAGTCGGTTATTTTTTTTTTAAAAAAAAAAAATTTGCTATTTTTCAAATTTCCATTTGTGAGGTGGTTATTTTTCAAAAAAACCCCGGCTCCTTCCCATTGAATATATACAGGCCCAATGGACTAAATGAAGAGATTGCAAAGGCCCAATCTTAGTTAGAGATCCCATGGTCCATAATCAAATAAATTTATTTAGCCAGAAAACCTTTAAGGCATAATCCATTAGAACCAGCAGCGCTTGGATTAACAAACATCAAATGAAGCCATATAGCCAGTGGCCAGGATAACACGATCATCCTTGAAAGTAATAGGATATAAGCGGCTAGGACAAAGAGAAAGGGATGTTGTCTGAATTCCAACCAAAATTCTCTACGATGAATTTTAGTTGGGCATTGGAAGGACCTTATTTGGCACACCCTCGGTTTGGCATTGACGCCTTATTGCAGGTATTCAATATGGAGCACCAAAAAAACGACGATGAAAAGTTTACGTGGTTTGGCAGGGTAAGAGACCGACTGTAAAGAGTACCAACTAGATTAACATCTGGATTTTAACCTTATAATTCACATATATACAATAGTAGTATGTAGTTTGTAATGAATGTATCACTATGATTTTTTATACTATTTTTTTGATTTACATCGATCTACACCCATTGATAGAAACATGTGAACAATTCAAACTTTTCAACCAGTAAAATCATATCACATCAGTACTATCTAAAAATTTAATAATGAAGTAATTCTGTTATATAACCTCTCTCCTCATTTACCATCCTTTAACACCAAGGGTACCCAAAATTTATCCATTATTTTGCCAAATTTTCTGTCGACATCACTCCAGAATGATTTCTTAGATTTCAAGTTTATATACCTTTTTAAAGACCTCATTTTCTTGTAGCAGATTGTAGATTGGAATATTATTGGATTTGATTCTAATTTAATGGTTTATAGAGTTTTTCTTCTCTCCTAGTAGTTTCCTTATTTATCCATCAGTCCCCAACCAACCGTCAAAATCTAAATGATTTTTGAGTCATGTAAGAATAACATTGTTATAGCCTGTACCTCATAGGCACTAAACTAGAGTCTAGACCATGCCTTAAAAGTCTCTACAATTTGAAATGAGGATCAGATAACATAGTGGATAAAATATTCCCACCATAGTTTCATCTTACAATCCAAAGGACATCAATCCCATTTTCATTTTGCCCAAACAATGACCACTAATAATGCAGCAAGTGGCATAAATCCCAAAGATGCCAATTTTGCAGTGCCTGTGTTAGCGCAAAAACCAAAATCACATATTACAATCAGGCAGGCACTAAATTGGAAGCAATGGCAGATTCTGATACCAGAAACACAATGCAACTTCAATCTTTTCAGCTTGGTTGATTGTGTATTTATACCCCTCTTTGCTGGGTGGAAAACCTTTGCATCATCAATATATTTTTTATCCAATAATCTAAAAGATATTTTGCTGAAAAATAATAAAAGTTATGAACATCATCAACCAACCAACCGGATATTGGAAGTAGGAGATGCAAATTCAGAATCACTGCTTGCGAAACTTCTGGTCAGGAAAATAAAAATTGCCTCCATATCGATTGAATTTGAACCCTCTATCACTAATTTTGGAGCAGGGGCTTTAAAAGACCAAAATTTTGCAAAAACAAACAGTTTTTGGTATTAAAAACTTCACCATTTTAATCTATTTGTAATCTATTTGAAACCTAGTCTAAATGTTTTTGTCCAAAAAGTAAAGATCGAGGGATACAACGATTGGGAATCATAACATGAAACTCGATGAATTCCAACAAATAACACAGCAAAAATGCAAAATATATTTCATTTCATTTTCCTAGAAAATGAACCCTTTTCCAATTGTTATTTGAATTATAAAGACGACCATTATTTAACACTCATGAGCGAAGGAAGCAACAAACTTACCTTGATGTTGCTTGTAATAATGCGACACAATGAAGAAGAAAACAAAAACAAGCTAACCTAAGGTGGATAACACATGGATACATCCTATTACAAGGTTCTCCTAAAACAAGGTCTTCAATAAACCATCGAAAAACAGAGTCGACGCTATAAAGAAGAGTGCAGATGGCTTTCTATGGCTTCCACAGGATGGTGGTTTCCGCAATCATGGAAGTAACAACGTATGGATCCATGTTCGAAGCAGGCCTCCTGTCCTCGAAATAGCCTTTGCCTGCTTTCTCCGTGTCTCGACCAACACGAATAGATGCACCGCGGTTAGCAACACCCTGTCCAAGAGAAGAGCGAGGAAATTCAAACTTAAAAAGATATGCCGTCTAAATTCCAAATCCATAGGATTACATCTGAAGGTTTTATAAAATGTTGTCACCAAGCAGCCTAAATTCCAATCCATAGGTTAAACTTAAATGACAATCATATATATTTTTAACTCTTTAGTAGATCTAAACAAGACCAAGTATGGCAAAAAATACAGGTCAATATTTATGCGAAGAAAGAAAAATTGTATTGTCATTTTTACCCATAAGAAAGTGTTGATATCAGCAGTTTCATGGCGACCAGTGAGACGGCGCTCGTTGCCTTCTCCATATGCAGAAATATGTTCTTTGTGCCTCAATTCCAGCTTTCCAATTGCTTTCTTGATGACTTCATAACCTCCATCATTTCTCATGGACTTGGTGCTGAAACAAAATTGTAGATATTATCATTATACGAGGGGCCATACCACCATAATAAATATATATATATATATATGTGTGTGTCAAATAAATATATGCAATCCTCCTACTACTGTTGTTAACAAAAACAAAATAAAAAGCCAAAGCAAATTGTACCTGTAATTTGTGTGAGCACCAGCTCCATTCCAATCACCCTGGAAGTAAAAGAATCATGGGAATAAAAATGTCAGATAACCAAACCAAGTTCAATAACATTATTCAAATATTTCATTGGAGCTATAACAAATCTAGCAATGAAACAGGGGGAAAAAAAAAATATATATATATATATATATATATACACACACAAATGTAAAGTGCAAAACATTCTTACCTGGATTGGCTTTGGATCGAAGGAAAGCACTACTCCAGCGATCTCAGTGATCCTCTGCAAAGCAGAAAGAAAGTTACATTCAATAAATAACGTATTGTTTAGTTGTAGAATAAGTGACTAATTGAGAATGTTAAGCTACCTCCAAAATGTAACGAGCAGCCCACAACTCGTCTCCAGCAGAAATGCCAACTGCAGGACCAACTTGAAATTCCCACTGTATTGTAGAAAATACAACAAAATTATTGGCATTTTGCACTTACATATGATTCGAAAAAATAATAAAAAATGATGTGATCAAATATTATATACAGAATTTGCTATCTTACTTGTCCTGGCATCACTTCTCCGTTGATACCGCTGATGTTGATGCCTGCATAAAGGCAGGCCTTGTAGTGGGCATCAACAATGTCACGCCCAAAAGCTTTGTCAGCACCAGCACCACAGTAATATGGTCCCTGTTGAACAAATAAAATTACACCGATTGGAAAAATACATTACGACAAGTTATCCCTTATAAAAAATTACTTTGAAACCAATAATAGAAAATATAATTATATTAATTGGACTAAGATATAGCCCCTGCGGTGAAGAACAAGAATCATTATTTTTTTTTTCTTTTTTTTTTTGTTGGGGGGGGAATTCGAAGATTCATCACCTGTGGACCGGGAAAACCACCAAGAGGCCACCCGATGGGCCACTTGACATCTTTTTGCAACAAGGTGTACTCTTGCTCAATACCATACCTGTTTTCCATATCACATTGAACAAAAAATCACATAATCCATAAAAAAAGAAAATAAAAAGATAATTAAAATCGAAAACGCGATGAAATTAGAAAGAGAAGATGTTGGGGTAGAACATACCAAGGTACTTCTGCAACAACATCAGGATGGCTGAATATCTTTGCAGCCTTAGCTCTCTTGTTTGTTGGAATAGGTTCTCCAGCAGGAGTATAAGTATCACATATGACCTAAAGACAGCGCATAAAAAATAAATATGATTCTCAGCATAATTTTTTTTTTTTTTTTGGGTTTTTAATCTCAATGAGTTGAATACTATAACAAAAACAACAGAAAGAAAATATTACTCACCAATATATTGTTTCCTCTCCTAAATGGATCCTTGAAAATTGCTTGGGGGCTGATTTTATAACATTTACAGTAACAAAATTAATTAAAACCCATCTTGAATATTTTTGAGTTGAAATATAATATGATCTACGATTTATATGGAAAAAAAAAAAATTAGAACATAAACTTACTATAAAATTACTTCACTATCTTCTCCAGGTGCTTGACCTGTGCTAGAACCATCATAATTCCACTTCGGAAGCTTTGAAGGATCAGAAACGGGTCCTGGAAGAGTCTTCAAGCGCAAAGAAATAGTTTCAATAGTACTGTTTTAAAAAAAAAAATAATAATAATAATAATAATAGAATGTCCAAAATAGTAAAGAGCAACAAAAGTCTATGAAAAAAGAAAAACTTATTACCCTTGCTTTGCTTCTTACATCCATACCAGATCCACCGATCCTGTTTCAAGAATTTAAAAGGCAATTTAAAAAAATTTCTAAGCATTGGTCCATAATTGTATTAAAGTTTATTATGTTTTAGGAACTATTTCTGCTCATAGAGAAGAAAAATGAAAATTAAATCAAGACCCATTAATAATTACTACTTGAAAATCTTACATAAAATTAAAAAGAAAATTAATGCAAGCAGACAAAATAAAGAGGTCAAAAAATTAATGGTAGAATCATGACTAATAAGCGGTTTTCATTATTCAATATTGGCCTCGAACGGAGGGAAAACAGCCAGGTTGACTGTGGAAAATACAGTATTTGACATCACTGTAGTTGAGTCCTGCATTTCGTGTTTGAAACAGTAAAAAAGTCCAAGTTTTTCTGTTACGTTTTTTTCTCTGCTTTTGGGGTTTTCCTATCCTAGCACCAATCGGATAAAGAATTTGGACTTTTAAAGAATTTTTATTTGATCACAATGAAAGATGAGCATTATAACTCCCATATGTCAGATACAAAAACACAAAGAACAAGATGGAAAAATTAAATCAGTCCAGAAACATAGAAAAAGACCAACAACCAATAAAACAAAACTTTTCTCCCAGAAAGCAGAAAAAGCATCAAAAACAAGAACAAAACAAAAGAAGCGAAACAGAAAATACTCATTCACCAAGGAAAAACATCACACAAGAAACTGATATATATATATATATATTCAAAGCATCAATATTTTCGTTTATATTTCCAAGAATGAAAAATTGCAGCCTCAGCTATGGATCACCAAAAACAAAAGCATACCCATTTGCATAAAGACAAAAAAAATATGCATTAAAGCTCCAATCCCACAAAATATATATACATATATATATCAAATACACCTCGAGGAAAAAACAAAAAAAAGAAAAAAAAAAAAAAAAAAGAGAGAAAGAGTGAGAAACAGAAACAGAGAGGCAAAAGGGGGAGCTGACCATATGTACTCGGCGATGATTTTCTCAGTGGTTTCTGAGAGGTCAAGGTTGAGAAGATCTGAAAGCAGTGACATAATTCTCAGAAAACACAAACACACACCAGAAAAGCCTTGCAAGGATGAATCTCTTTCTCTCTCACTCTCTATGTGATCGTATACAAAGACGTAAACAATGGGGGTGGTGTTGTGTTCCTTTTATAGTGCCATAATGAGGAAAATTATTATTATTATTATTATTATTTGAAACTGAGGAAAATTAATTATAAATAATGTTTTTTTAAAAATAATAATAATAATTTAAATAAAGACAAAAAATAATTAATTTTTTATTTAATGTAAAATTAAATAGATATATATATCTATTTAATAAATATAATTTTTTACTGGGGTGGCGGTTTCAGAAAAAAGTTGGATTCTGAAATAATTGCGCGTGTAAAGAGTCTAAATTGTGGGGGTCCACGTTGCTTGTGATTTCCGGCCTACCGGGTAATTGCCTATTGCCGGTCATATTTTTTTATTTTTTTTACCCGTCATCCTTATCTTTTTTTTTTTTTTTTTCCCCCCCCTAATTATTCATCTTTTTCTATATATGGAAAAACTAACTTTCCTTTCTTTTTTGAGTATTCAAAACCAACTTAAAAACAGATTAATATTCCAATTTAGCTTTTATTATAATTGGGTAATGCAATCAGAAACTAATTTATGACAAATTTCACGATCACAATTCATTGCGCTCAAAATAAAATTAAAAAAAAAATGATCGCAGCTCATTAATTTCAAAAAGAAAAAAATTGATTACAATTTGTTTTTGAAAAATATATTTTTAATAATCTTAAATAAATTCCATATATGAACTTTCTTTTTTAAATAGAAATAGTAATATTAAAGATATCAAAATAATTATAAAATTTACCTATCAAATAATACATATTATAATACGAAAAATTTTATTTAAGCTTTTTTAGTTTTGCATTAATCATAGTTAGATCCAAATTTTTAAAAAATTAGGATTTATCTGTATATTTTTCTGTTAATTTTTACATATATAAATATAATTATGACAAAACTAATGAATGTAGAAGAAATTTACCCTATTATAATATTATTGGTAAGTATATATATAAAATATAAACTTAGATAAAAAAAAATTTAAATGAATAAGTAAATAAAAATTAAACCAATTAAATATTATCAAATCATTTATCATGCCATTTAGTAAATAAATTCAATAAACATTTCAATAACTCTAACGATACTAAATTGGAAATATTATACTCACCCCAAAAAAATTGGAAATATTGTTTAAAAAAAAAATGAAATAGTGATCACACCTGTATAATTATTAACAATGCTTGGATAAGTGAAGTTGGCACACTAAAAGAATTTCCAATAAACTCTTTAAAAGCCTTTTTATCTATTTTAAAGAGTCAGATATACTTTTCATAACTTTTTAAATTAAAATATTAAAATAAAAAGCAAGGCTTGCTCTTCGAAAAGTAAAAAACTAAATCCATTCTCTATATAAAATTTTTAATGCATGTATTTATTATACCAATATTCTTTTATGCAAAATTAATATAATTTATTTGATTTTATATATGTATACATATACAAGCAGGGAAGTCATATAGAGAAAAAGTGGAAATTAATTATTTATTAGAAAATAAAAAATTAAAGAGTGTGATAAAGAAAATTATTGGAGTTGCATAAAAAATCAGACTCTTTATTTTATAAGATCTCCAAAATGTTTTTCATTTTAAAAATTATGTTTTTTAAACAAAAATTTTCATTGGAGATGCTTTAATATCTCATTTGCATAAACACAACTTGGATCATGGGTTTTGGGTTACACCCTTTTTCTCTTTAGGAGAAATTATTCCTTGTTATTTCCATTAATTATATGCTGCATTTGACTTCTATAAAATATTTATTGAATGTTCTTTTGTAGGTGGTCTATTATATGCATCACTCTGTACAACAGATGTACATGAGTTTTTGCCTCTATTTTAGATCATAAAATCATTGTAATCTTATTTTAAAAGTAAAAAATAAAAATATAGCTACTCAACTATTAAGATTTCGTTTGCAATTAATTTTGGAGCTTCAAAATTGATTATCAAAGAATCTTAAGTGTTTAGTAAAATTTAAAAATTATGAACTTATAAGAATATATATTCTCTAACAGTTGTTTCTTTTTTTAAGCACAAAATATTATCTTTTAAATCATGATTTTAGCTTCAGAGATTATGATTTTAGTTTTTCTAACTATTTATAATTAAAATACCAATTTCAATCCTTATTTAAAAAGTTATATCTATTGGTCTTCTACTAAACACCATACAAATCTCTTCTACTGGATTTACCAAAGTTATTGGTAAATTCATGTTAAAAAATATTTTTTCTATTTTTCTTTTTGCTGTTGGCTATTGACTAATCAGAAGTAATAGGTATGATCAAACATTAAATTGATTCTTTGTGCAACTGATTAGTTTTACAATACAGCTGATGTAAGTTTCTTAAAAGCCACAATAGTACAAAACAAAACATAAATTCTCTTTATTTTCTTTGACTTTAAGGTGTTTTGAAGATTTGGTTTTTTTTTTTTTTTATTTCTAGTGTAGATTTAAAAAAGCACCCTCCTATCTAATTATTATTACTGTTGTATAACTACCAACCTTATAAAATAATTAAGAACCAAACATCTAAATGCTCCTAAGTTACAGCACAATTGGTTCTAATACTCCTATAATCGATCCCAAACTAGCCATAAATCATCTTTAACCATCATACAATTCCAAATGCTTTAGATATTATATTAACATTAACAAAACTTTTTTGTAATTTTTTAATATATTTTTTGCTAAAGAGAATTGAAATAACTATTATGATGCTGTTTTAAAGTAGATATAAGTATATTATGAAGCTATTGTAAATGAAAAAATAATTAAATATTTTTACTTAAAGAGAATTGAGTTGGAGTATATATAGGATTTGAAGTAACTATTACAATCTTTTTTTCTTTTTTCTTTTTTAATTTTTAGTTGTGGGTAACACACTAGTCATATGACTCATATCAATCCATTCAAGCAAACAGCCTAAATTTTACAATGATATCAGATGGTTTTTTGGGAGGGGAAACTAACATATACATATAATAATCTATATTATATCCTTAATTTTGTTCAAAATAATTTGAAAAATATAAAAGTAGAATCAAATTTACTTCCATTTGGTTGACAAAAATAATCACTTCTATTTCCCATGAAAGTATTTATATATAATATTTTCTTTTGTAGAAGTATATACATTAATCTTAATTAATGCTTATTAAATATAATCTTATTTTGTATGTTATTATATGCATCAAAATTTATTTTCCTTATCAATCCTTTAAAACGATTTATCATTGGATACGATGAGGATGACCTCAAATTCTTTTGAAAAAGATTGTTACCTAGTTTATTTGGTTGAGATACAGCGAGCAAAAGTAATTAGGTTATCCTTATATTAGCTGGTATTATATATGTTGTAACAGTCCAGACCACCCGCATGAAATATTGTCCGCTTTGGGGTATTCCAGGTCGTAGCCCCGTTCACGGTTTTACTTTCCCTCCCAGGAACGCATCTCAAGGGAACAGTATCCACACCACCTTATAAGGCGTGCTTCGTTCCCCTTTCTAACCGATGTGGGATGTTACGTATGTGGCTTTTCCTTTTTCCGATGCATTTAGGTTTAGTTTGGTAATACTTTTAGGAGTGCTAGAATCAGGTGTTTGATGAAATTATTGTTAGATGATGATTATTTGATCATTTTGACCAAATTTTAGAATAATAAAAGGTTAATTTTAAAAAATTTGATTCTCAATTGGACAAATAAATTAAATTTCTGAAATACCCTTAGTTAATGAGCTTTGCTATTTATCATCATTACTGAATGATCATGGATGAAACTCATGCTAATAAGATAAATACTTATTAGATGCTTTTAAAGTGTCATTTATTAATGTGTTCAAATTTTAATTTTTTATTTTTTTGTTAGTGTTAGTAAATGATAACAAGAGTTTATTAAAAATATCTATTAACTACAAATATAAATGAAAAAAAAATAAAAAACTAAAAATAATACAATTGTAATTTGTGTTTTATTTTTTATTTAACAAATATTAATTGATTTTTTATATTGAAAACCTAATTAGGGAAAATTAACCCTTTTACGCAGCTATTTAATTATTAAATGTGTAACACCCTATCCTGAAGTACACTGAAAATTTTCTCGCATTGATTGAATTTGATGGTCGTTGACCAAGTGGGGTCAAATTTTAACTTTTTGCTCCACATGAAATTTCACATTGACTGAGGCACCATTACAAACTACGTATCAATCCGAATTCGTAGACTAATAACACATCAAAAATGAAGCTACAGTTTGAAAGTTATGAGCGAAATAAGATGCGGTCTGCACTCTCTGAAGGTGCCAAGTTTGGCTTTTTATTTTTATGAAATTTTGTTTTGACTCATATATGGTTGTAAAGTACTCGTCGAGATGAGTTCATAAACTAGTAGCACACTTAATTTGGAAATCGTCAAGATGAGTTCATAGACTAGTAGCACGTTTAATTTGAACATTTAATTAGAAAGTTATGGATTTGCAAAATTTTTCCAATACAATGTTACAGCGCATCGATCTCTATGTGTGTGTGCACGGTGTCCAATGATACTGTGCCACATGTCAAAAATTTGGCCAACCAATGAGTGCATAATGGCACCCACAGGTGTTGTTTTAATTGGTTGAAAATGAAGGTGGAAGAGAAGGTAGGAGAGAGAGAGGAGAGAGAAAGAGGTGAGCGAGTGAGAAATCGGATACCATCCGTTACTCATTTTCTAGCCACCCCCTTGCTACACGCACTTGACCACCACCACTACTCTTTCATTTTCAGCTAGCCACCCAAATTTCATGGCCAACCGTCCACCCATGCTCCTAGATTGACCATTTTTCCTTTGAAGGTGTCAATTACTTTTCTAGTCGATTTCTCCCAACGCAACCACCCATTTTTGACACCACTAGTCCTGTTGAGTTACCCGTCTCTCGATCTACCTCCCCACCAAAAATCACGACCCTTGGCCACCAAACGCTCTACTAGCGGTGATCTTTCTTGATGGACACTATGGCTTGCCGTGAAATCTTGTTTCGGAGAGTTCTGAGTTATCTCACTTACCCTTTTCTATTAATTTAAACTCCTTAAGTCCATATCCGAAGTCCTTTTCCCTCAATTCTTGATGAATCGTGAGATTTGGGAACATTAAGTCTGAAACCTTTCCAGCAAGATTTTGATCACCACAGGTTTGATCTTCGGAAGGTAAAACTCAATTTGTAACCATTTGTGTTAGCTTCCTCGGATAACCATCTATAATTTATCGATTAAAATACTAATTTAATCGGTTTTGTGTGGCATTGATATTTTAAGAGTAGTGTAAGTCATGGGACCGATCCCTGAGGATCTTGATTGATACGCATGCTTGAAGTGAGTGATCCACCTTCAAAATTATTTTGGGATGTTAAATTATATATATTTTCTGTTAATTGATTATTTGGAAAAATATGTTTTACATGTTAGACTTTCGATAAAAACTTCTATTGAATTTATGATGCCAATTTAGGATGAAATAGAAATATATGTTGCCTAAAAATCATATCTTGATTTTAAGAAATTATGGTTTAAAGCTTTTTAATAAATTGTTGTTAAGTTAATGTTGAATTAATGATGCGTAATAAATGTTTTTACATGATTTTAAGAATATATGAATTTCATGTGGTTTTAATATTATTTCTGGTATGGATTGGTTTTACGGATTTGAAGAAAAATATTTATTTAATTTTATTATGCATTAAAATAATTTTGGGATTTTTTTTTTATGGTATTGATGAATTGTGGAATTTAATCATGTATGAATTTTTCGTGGTTTTAATGATATGTTTGATTTAAATTGATTTTGAGGATTAGAGAAAAATATTGTTTTAAATTATTATGTTTCAAAAATATATTTATGCATTTAAATATTAAGGATTTGGTTTTATACCATTGGAAATTTGGTCTCTTTATACTAATGGATTTAAATTGATGGATTTGAAATTCATGGATTTACATTGATGGATTTTAAGTGATGGAATTATGATAATAGTCTAAAAGAAATATGGATTTATGGATTTGAAAAGAGATAATTGATCTAATGGTATTCATGGGATTTCGACACCATGTAGTACTGGTGTTCTATACTGTATATATGGATATGATTAGCGCGCAGGTTTATAGGATCGTCTTGTGAGATGCTATGAACCTAAAGCCTGGCAGGGTATAATGCACAGTGAGCATCAACCGGCCCCTCCATGGCCAAGACGATTGTTGATAACAGCAGTGCTGTTGGGATGCCAAAGCGACTATATGCCGGTTTCTCTCTTTAACCTCCTCGTTTGGCAATGCTTGAGACACTGAGTATCGTTGGACACCACTAGTAGATAGTTTGGTGCATCAAATGGTTTTCTCAATACGATTTCCAAAATATCAATATTTAAAAGAGTATCTAATATTAAAATGTTGTTTTAAAATAGTATTTAAAATTAAAATATATTTAATGGTGCTTTTATTATTTATTTCAATTGATGTTTTAAAAATATATTTTACCATGATTTTACTATTTAAATTGATTGGTGTTTTAAAATAAATTCTATTATATTTTTACCATTTATTTCAAATTGATGTTTTAAATTGATTTAAATGTTTCGTTTTAGTATATAACTGATTTATTCTACTTAGTTGAGGGAAATATTATTTTTCAACTAGTTATTATTTATTTATTATTAATTAATCAAGTGTATTATACTATTATAATTATTATTACTATTATTGTATTGTAGACTGTGTCATTCACTGGGATGATTAGCATCTTAAGTTTTCAAATCCGTTCACTTAGATTTAGGTTTGGTAGACGTTGACCATCCAGGATGAGCTTGACTTCTTAATTCGTTGTCGTCGTCCAAGGAGTTCCTTCTTTCTTTTCCATCCAATCTTTTAATTTTTCTTTTTATCTTTTGTTGTATTAAATTCTATACTTAGTTATAACTTTAAAATGCTTTGTATACTATATTTGATGTATTTAATTAATATTGTACGGATTCCTTGTTTATTATTTTGAAGTGCTGTGAACTTGTGGAAATAAATTGTAGTAAAGTGAGAGGAATAAAGAGATATTATTATAAGTGTATTTTCTATGTAGGAAATTTTATAGTAAATCCAACCCTTAAGGGAGATGCTGCCAAATTTTCTATTAAAAGATCTGGTGGGATTTCCCTAGGATCAAAGTTTTATTAATGAAGGATCTTGAATGGATCTTGATAAAGTGGCATATGAATCTTATTGATGATAAGTTACAATGATAACAAATAACATTTTTGTTAATTAATCAATATTATACCATTTTATATTTAACTTTATTCTATCAAATAATCATACTTAAATTAAAATTATCTTGTAAATATAAACTTAAATAAAAACTCTAATATAAATCAATTATTTCAATATACAAATAAATGTAACATAAAAAATATTTTTAATCGTTTATTTTATATTCTTAATAATATTGTTGAATTCAATTTTAGTATAAAAATATCATAACATAATTACATATAAATTATTATTATTTTAAAGAAATAGCTTATATACATCATTTCCATTTTAATAATTATAAAATTTACACCAATTTCGAATTAATTAGTAAACACTTATTTTGTAGCTCTTATTCTTTATAATCCTTTTATTAACTTAAGTTATCTAGCACTCAACTTATTTTTTATTCAGTGCAGCTAATCATGATTCTTGAATTTTTTTTTTTTTTTTGGGTACAATATACCTAAAGCTGAATTTTTTTTTATAATATAATACCAAATTAAGCGTGAAGGCTAAACTAATTATTCAATAATTTATTTTTGTTTCAAATAAATCCAATAGTGTCACATTGACCATTACAGTTCCTCGCCATGTTTAATACAAAAATTATATAACCGACAAATTGCTATGGACACAAATTTTTATGAAAACTACAAAATAATTGATATCTAAATAATAAATAAATAAATAACTACCTTATCTAAAAGCTAAACTACCTTTTTCATGAATTTGAAATATTTTATTGCTATATCATTGTTGGTGATATATGTTGCCAATTGTAAAATTATTTTAGCATAATTAAAATATTTTTAAAAATTAAATTAAAATAAAATAAAATAACCGTATGGTAATGAAATCCTTTTTCCCCAATTTATAAAGAAGACAAATAAGAGTAAATTTGTTGCAACTTTTCTATTGAATAAGCTGTCAATAATCAAACATATACTTTATTTTATGTTAATAATTTATTCTAAAACTATTCTAAGTATATATATCTTTGGTTCTAAGTATATTTTCTAAGTTTTTGTTATCAAATGAAAAAAAGAAGTATATTTTCTAAGTTTGAGGTGGACAATTATTAGATTCACAAAAACAAAAAATTGTGGCCACTAGGATTATCTCTACCCACTAAAAATAGTGAAACAAAGAAAGATGGAACTTTTTTAACTGATAAGTCCAAGTCATAAAGTTATTGAAAAAAAAAAAAAAAGAATTAAATACCGTTTTAGCCGGTACCCAAAGGTAAGAGAAACATTGAGGAACTGCAATGCACGTGATTGTACGGCGAAGGACGAGAAGGCATTGGTTTCACCGACACGTGTCGTCGTTTTATCAGTGGGTCCCTCTCTTCCTTGAAACTCCCAATCAAAACGTCAGATCTTTTGTGCTTTGTAATTTTTTTCGGATTTTTTTAATCCACCTGATCGTCAATTCACGCGCTTAATTGGTGCGTGTGCTAGTAAGTCTCGAACTACTTCTGAAAAAAATTCCCACCTACCGATGGTTTTAAGCAACGAGCTTAGAATGAGAGTACAAATAGTGGACATTGCTGTGTATGAGTATACACTCAACTGTATACGTGGCACAATCTAGCCCGTGTAATATCTGTCCCACTTGTTACGTCTTTGAAAGATCTAACAAGACTGAATCTTAGCCGTCTGATGTTGATGTATTTTACTTTTCCATTTGTTTCGAGGTTGCGTGGGATATCTGGCGCCGTACTCGGAGGTCTTATGATTTTAATAATAAGAAAATACTTTTTCTTGCTCTTTTTTTTTTTTTTTTCTCACTTTAAATTAAATATTTAAAAATGAATAATTACTATTTTCTTTTATAATTTTTTTTTCCTTCCCTAATTTATAAAATATAAATTCTGGACATCAATGAATATTCACAATAGAGAATGAGTATATTATATTATTTTATAAAAAATGATTGAAAAAAATAAATTAATATCGTAATGTTTGATAATGATTGATATATATTATTTATATCTGTAATTTTGTATTCATCTTATTATCCATTAAATTAAGGCTTTACTTACAATCAACGCTTACGACAGCCCTCTTAGCCCATTTTTTTTTTCTTTTCCTTGAAAAAACCACTTGTACCTATAGGTTTTGTTTTAATAAATCTTGGTAAACTGAAATAATAAAAATAAAAAATGAGATAATCAGTTTCAGTTATTCAATAAATTTATTGGGAATCATAACAATAAATTAATATTACTCAGCGGTATGGGTTTGTGTTTATTACAATATATCATAAGAGAAAGGTAAAATTCCATTTTAACCATTTTAATTTTATCTTAATTACGATTACAGTTTATGCTTTTCTAAAATTATCATTTCAACCCTCTTTATCAGTTTTTTAAAATTAGGGGATGTATTCAATTTAGAATTTGAAGGATTTTAAAAGTCTTTTCAAGTTTTAAGGTATTCGATTTAGATTTTAAGTGAATCCATACAAGTCTAATGATATTCAATTCAGATTTTGATGGATTTTATAAAAGTCCATTAAAATCTAGATGTATTCAATTAGGATTTTATAGAATTCTTTTAAAATCTGGTGGTATTCAAAAAGTTATTGATTTTAAAAGATTTTAAAAAATGATGGATTTTAATGAATTTGAAAGGATTTTAACAGGGAAATTGTGAAGAAAATTGTCAATATAAAATCCAGCTTTAAATCCAAAGATTTCATTGGATTCTTATAAAATCTTTATGGAGTCTGTAGAATTCCATAACAATCCATCAAATCCTTTAAAGTCTATAATTCATTTTAAATCTATCAAATTCTAAATTGAATACATCCCTCTTAGTTTTAACAATTAAAAGACTATAATTTTATTTTATAGTATTACTGAATTATAAAATAATGATTTTTATCTTTAATGGTTTTCAACTGTAAAAATTAATTTAAAAATTAACAAATAAGTTTATTTGATAAATATAGAAAATTAAACAAAAGTTAATAATAATTTTTTTAAAAATATGGAATCTAAATATAATTATAATAAATTAAAAGGGTCTAACTGTAATTTTAATCTATAAAATAAATAACACTTTGGTTTTTATCCAACCTATTAGCTATTAAAGATGCCAAGCTATTTTACAATGAGTTGCGCTTTCCCATTTTAAAACCGATTTATTCTATAGCGTTTTGGTGATAGATTTATTATATAGCATTAATATCAAACAAATAAGATAAATAATTAGTTCAATTATATAAATACGATGAACATGCATGATATTGATATGAAAACAAAGACAGTGATATTTTTATCTTTTTATTTTTTTAAAAAAAAAAGTTTGGATAAGAAACATCCAAGTAGTTTCTATTTTCTAGAAATAACAAGGAGACCTTTACAATTTTGCAAACAATATATGGAAAATTTAGTTTAAGGCTTCATTTGAAAAGAGAGAGATAATTCGACCCCAGATTTCTTGGGGCTCATGAGTAGTAGAAAGACCCCAAAAACCACCAATGGCTTTGAAACTTGAAAGTTTTAGAATCAGTGTGAAAACTACTACGTTTTCTTATAAACCCAATTGTGGGTATGAAATTCTTGACTTTTTGACCAAACAAAGAGGTTTAGGACCGCTATTGCAAATAATTTGTTACCACATGATTTTCATAAGCTCAGTGGTCACTACCAGACCAAAACTGAATTCTCAGTTAAGTTTTCGTCAAAAATTAACTACTAAGAAGATGAAAATTTTATATTGGTAAGCTTGGGCCACATGTAAAAAAAAATTATTTAAAATACACTTTGATATTATAGGTGTAATCAGATTTGGGTAAATCCTTTTCTCTTAAATTTAAAATATTAAAATTTTGGAAAAAAAATATAAAAAAAAAATCTGAGGGGTGTAGATGATAATTTTCTAGAAGGGAACACAATTGCAATTTGTTGGATATTATAAGAGCATAAATTTATTTCAGATAACACAAATTTGTTTTTGAAAATGAAATTAAAAAAAAAAAAAAAAAAAAAAACATTTCACCTACTGCTACATACGGGGTTTAACTCTTTTTTTCTAGGTGAGGCAATTTCGGTAACAATGTGGTGACATATTGATCCAAATTAACCTGTTTAATTCAATGTATCAATTAATGTGTCAATCCAACCCGATACGATTATAATCAGTTTAAATTATAACTTTAATATATAAAAATTTATCATTAATAAAACTTTAACTAATATTTTTTTATTATTAAATTACAAACTTATTTAAAGTTGTATTATTAATTTTTTAATTAATTAAAAAATAAAAAGTATTAAAATAATATTTATTTATTTAAATATAATATGTTTAATATATGTATTGATTTATATACATAAAAAAATATATATATATATATATATATATATATTACTATGTCTATGAGTATTAGAAATGTGAAAAATTAAAAACATGATTATTAATAAAGTTTTTTTAAAGTATTTTTAGGAAAGTAGTATTAGGTTTATTATGTATATATATATTTAACTATTATATGAGATTATTATATTATCATATCATATGTTATATTAGTGTAAAATTGTAATTAGAATTTATACAGTTTTACATATATATTTTAATTTAGAATTAATTAATGCCTAAATTATTTTTATTTTATATGAAATAATTAATTTAAATAAGATAATTTATTTAACAGGATAAATTTCATATAAATAAGTTGATTTTATGTAAATGGATCAATTTTATGTAAACGAGTCAATTTTTTATAAACGAATCAACTTTGTATAAACAAATTGTATTGGCTCAAATTAATTCATTTAATGAATATATTATACAAGTTGTATAAGATTATCTGATATGTTTGAATTGAAAATTTTTAATATAATTCACAAACGTATCGAATTTAAATTAAATAATTTTGATATGATTAATAAATAAATTAATAGGAATACAATAATACAATGTGTCAACATCAACACCAATTGCAATCCTTATATTTTTCAAAGAGCCACGTCATTTGTATATATATTTTTTATGTAATTACCCCTAGCATCGCAACATGTTTCGATTTTTACCCAAAAAAACAAAAAAAAAAAAAATTGGCAACATGTTTCGATGCACAGAATCTCATAAAATATATTAAAAAATCCGGTTCCTACATTGGATTATGGCTTCTTCTTCTTCCTTTATTTTTTTTTTTTGGTTAATATTTATATTTTTTTGCTGAGAGAGTTGACCAAGTGAAAGATGTTAATTGGGTTGTATTTTATGATTATTTCCAATGTCTGACTACGAAAATCCCTTATTTTTTTTCCCCTTTTGTACTGGTGCATAGTTTCTATTCTTATAAGAGTGGTTGTCATTTTTATGCAATTAATATTGATCTATATATACGGATTACTTTTCATCAAATACTTTACAATTAAGTCAATAATTGGAATTTACCAAAATAAAAGTCAAATAAATAAAAACTTATATAACAGTTATTACTGTTTCATCGCTGTCATGTTTTTTCTTTTCAGTTTTTAAAATATTATTTTAAAATTAAAAAATAGAAAATTATTTTTATTTATTTTATAAAAACGAACGGTGTTTGGTTGGTGTTTGAAAACAGTTTTTAAATTAAAAAAAATAGAAAATAAAAAAAACATCATTTTAGTGTTTTCTATTTTTTTTTTAATTTGTTTTCTAAAATTTTTTTTGAAAATTGATAATCAAATGGATTTATTTTTGTTTTGGAAACAAATTTCTATTTCATAGAATAGAAAACTATTTTAAAACCAATTGGCCAAACAGGAACATCCATTTTATTTTATTTTTTATAAGATGGAATTTTTAAAATACACAAGTAAACTCTAGAAGTAGGTTGACTTTGCCATCTGAATTGTGCTTGAATTGATTAGTTCATGTAATTATATATTAGTTTGAGAAATAAATGAAGGCAAAATAAACTGATAAAGAGAAAATAGAGAATAATCTATCAATTGTCCATTTTATCTTACAACTTTTATCAATTTGAAAAGAAAAAAAAAAGTTTGAGAAATAAATGAAGGCAAATAAACCGATAAAGATAAAATAGCCAATAATTAATTAACTGTCCATGTTCTCAAACAACTTTTATCAATTTGAAACCAAAAAAAAAAAAAAAAATTCGTTCAGACATTTATTGTTTAGATATACTATATTATTCATATATTAATTGGTTGATTTTGTTAAACTCAAAAAAACAAAATCTAATAAGGCATCGAAATTTGATCCATGCAAAAAAATGACAAAGGCCTAACAATAGAAAGTTATTTCTTGCCATATATATATATATTTACTTCTAATATCAAACAAAAAAAAAAAAAAACATATGATACATATTGTTTTCCCTTCATTATCATATACCAAAGTATATTTGTATATGACAATATATTTTGTTAATCTTTCCTACCAAACATAAACTAAAAGACAATCATGCATGATGGTGATGATTAAGATGTTGATAATAATTATTCATGATATTATAATATTAACTTATAATAAAAAAATATCGGTTACCCTTTTGGCTTCATAGGAGTATGACATTTCATAGCCAAAGAGGGTCATATACATGAAATTTATATTATGTTATTTCTCAAAGGACAAATTCACAATTGTTTGTTTCTTTTCACCCTTAATGAAGACAGGTACTCTAAAATATTTGAATTGTTGGCCATTTGATTATTTATTATATATGATTGGAAACAGTATTGACTTATATATTTTATCTATAATAAGGTATATTATAAGATGAAGTACTTCATTTAATATTAAAAAATATAGATTAATTGTAATGGTCAATCTGTATGCCGTGTCAAATCTTAGCATCACAATTATGTGGCATGCCAGCAGTTTCTTCACATAACTGCAGATTCTCTCCGGTTTGTGATGTTTGCAATCATTTAATAGGTATTTGTCGTTAAATTACTCTCCATTTAGTCATTGACGTCTAAAAATTTATGTTTTTGGTAGCAAAACTTCTAAATTGTAAACGATTGATTATTGATGTGAAAATATCTAAGGTCCATTTAATGTGTTAATAAATAACAAGTAAAACTTCAGGATTTCAATATTGGAAACAATATTGCATTATATATGTTATTCATAATAAGATATATTATAAGATGAAGTACTTCATTTAATACTAAAAAAATAGAGATTAATTGTAATGGTTAAACTGTATGCTGCGTCAAATCTTAGCATCACAATCGCCGTAATGTGGCATGCGCAGCAGTTTCTTCGCATAACTGCAGTCATTTAACAGGTATTTGTTGTTAAATTATTCTCCGTTTAGTCATTGACTTCTAAAATTTTTTGTTTTCGATAGCAAATGACTTCTAAATTTTTTTAAAAAAAAATTTAATTATTGATTTGAAAATATCTAAGGTCCATTTAATGTGTTAATAAATAATACCTAAGCATTTCGCCAAATGTATATATATATATATATATATAAAGTTAGGTTCATTCAACGTTTATAATCATTTAATACATACTTATGATATGGACTTGAGTGCAACAGTTTCTTCACATAACCACATATTCACTTCTGTTTTGGGATGTTTGCAATCATTTAATATTTATATGGTTTTGAAGTTAGATATTTATTTATTAAAATTTAAATCATATTAAAAGTTAAAAGTTAAAATTTAAAAAATTATTAAATATAAATATAGTGATATATTAAAATTCTATTTTCAAAATTTTTTGACAGAATATTATGATTAATAAATATAATTTAAATATCAATCTTTTATATGATTCAAATATATATATATTTTTTTAAAAAGTTCTTGTTGTATTAATTCTGGTATTAAAAGTTTGATTTGAGTGTGTATATATATATATATATACATACATCACTTTATTCTTCCATTTACCATTTCATATTATGCCACAGGACCGTTCTCGAACCCTCTTAGGATCTTTCAGGTGGTCCCTCCTGGTAAATTCTCATTAGACAATCTCTAGAGGATATCCAATAGAACTCCACTTAAAATGTTTACAAGCGAATGCAAAGCAGTATCAATAACATATCTATATAACGATAAAACCACAACAGGATACAGATCCACAACTAGTCTATAACTACAGCCCGTCATACTATAGGCTATAACTACATATATAAATAAAATGGTCAATACTGTGCCAAAAATCTAGATCAGAACATTCGAAGAGTATTAGTAAAATTTATAAGAACAACTGATATAAATAAGTTTAGAAAGATAAAGATAAATAGAGAAAAGCAAGTACTGCTGCTGCAGTGGGAAGCACGAAATAACAAGCAGTATGAGAGATAGACTACCAGTGAACTGCCTGGACTTAGGGGAACGAATTTAGAAAACAAATAAAATATGAGATAAAAATATTTCAGTGAGTGGCATAGTATAATAGGAAAATAATACTTACTTTTGTAAAACTTTCTCTCAAGACTTCTCGTTCTACTCTTTTAAAAGATTCTCCGTTTAGAAATTATTTCACAACACCCGAAGTTGTGCCTCAAATCAAAATCATAAGACCGATACTCAAATAATATGAAATTAATGATCATTAAAATATTATAAACTAGATTAATCACGATATAAATATTGAGCATAAAATATTATAACCGTAATAATACAAAAAAATTATGAAGGTGAAGAAGTAAAACCATAAATATTAGAAATCAATAATATACTCATAAATACAAATAATGTACCATACGATATACCAAACGATGTCAAGCGGTGCACGGCATCCCTGAACATCATTGGACAGTGAAAGAAATGAAAATCGTAAACCGTAGGATAAACTCACCTTACGACTCTTAATGTACAAAATGTATCGTAGCAATAATAAATCGTCGGGATGAACCCAACCTCACAACCCTTAATGTATGAAAGGTATCGTGACAATAATAAACTACTGGGATGTACTTAATCCCACGACCCTTAGCATACTATAGGCATCGTGGTAAACCCACGCGCTATAATATAATAGTGATCTAAAACACTGGTACTATATAGTACATCAATTAAAAATAAACAATACAGTATCTATAAAACAATATTGTAATATGATAAATTTTCCAAGTTATATTGTATCATAAATCATAATTTAATATTCAATTCCAATTGCTTATTTAAATATTCAAAAAATTTCAAATCCTCATTTCATGTTAAAACCAGAAATATCACAGTGAAATATATATCACCAGAAATCAATTTTGAGCATATAAAATTATAAAATACCTGAACATGCTTAAAAGCATATAATTTTCAATTCGCTTTCTTAAAATAAATTATTTTCCAAAATTGTTTAAAACCTCAATTCAAATACCAATATAATTAAATATCACAAGTCCATTATGAACTTATTAGAATTGGAAACCATTTATAATATTGTTAAAAGTCACATAAAATGGTAACATATATATGTATAAGCAGATATTCATATATGCATAAAATAAACATTTAAATCAAACGATATATATATATATATATATATATATATATATATGTAAAATACTCAAACCATATATATATATATATATATATATTATACTACATGTTCAAAACATTTTAAAAATATAACCACTCACAATACTATAGATGCTCACTCTTGCTCTCCTATAAGATCGCCTCCATGCTCAACATGAGTGCCTATAATATAATAAAAATATTTCTTAGGCTCCAGTAACTAAACCAAAGGCATTAGTATATACAAATGTCTTGAAATGATTTGTTTAACTACAAAATTACATAAATTGGACATCGACCTATTCAATTATACTGTGTACCTTTGGGAGCCGATATCCAAAATTGGGGCTTTTTACCTGAATGCCAATATTTCGAAATTGAACCTTCCAATGGGTCCTATTAATATCCAATTATACTAATCTAACTTCAATTTTAACAAATTTGACTAATTTTGCCCAAATACAGTCATAATTTATTCGGTATTTAACTAATTGATCCAAAAATAGAAAAATTATCAAACGCTATCCAAAATTCACAAAATTTATATCAATGGAAAGGCCAAGAGATAAGAAATATAATGGTGTTCTCACCTCGATCAAAAGTATCACCAGTGGCTGAAAAACTTGGCCAAAATTCCCATTGATGTATCTTTTAAACGGTGAGGAATTTTAGCAAAAAGAGCATGGGAATGAGTTCACAGGTCCAAAAATGTTTTTTTTTTGAAGGGGGGGGGGGGTTAGATGAGTTGGCCTGAAACAGTAGAAAAATGCAAAATGGCTGCTGCCAGCTTTAACTGGCCGATCCAGGCTCATAGAGCAGTAGTTTGGCCAGAAATTTGGCCGGTGTAGTCTTCAAGAGGTGGGTAATATGGGTGGCTGGTGCGTGCATGAGGATGGTTAAATAGGTTTGGGGTGATCCGATTCGGACCCCTGGATCAAGAAAGAAGTTTTTCAGGTTTAGGAGACAAAATTGATATTTTGGGACATATTCCTTGTTGGGCACACTTTCCAACATTTATATAGAACCTTAAATCACTAACAGATAAAAATCTGGACTGGTTTGGATACTAATATAAAACTGAATTTCTCAGAACTATAACTTTTTATCCGTAATTCAGAATTTGACGTGCCACCAATTTATGAACTCATATCGATAAGCTCTATACAATGGTACATCAGTTAAACCAAAATCTTAACCATAGGAAAAGTCAACTTGGGACCCACATATAGTCCATTTAGTCAAATCTATTCAATAGGAGTATTTTGGTACAGGTTGTTACAACTTATCCCCTTAAAGAAATTTCATCTATGAAACTCATACCTTAGTTTTGGAAAAGGTGAGGATACTGAGTCTGCATTTGATCCTCTCATTCCTAAATCACCTCCTCGACTAGATGATCTCTCCAAAGAACCTTCACTAAGGGTATCGTTTTGTTACAAAGCTTTTTCGCTTCCTTACTTAGAATCTGCACTAGCTACTCTCATAAGCTAAGTCATCCCTTAACTCAATCTTTAGTGTTTCCAACACAAGTGATGGGTTTGAGATATACCCATGGAGCATAGAGATGTGGAATAGCTTATGGACCCCAAAAAGCGCATTTGGCAAGTCTAACTTGTAAGCCACTAGACCTATCCTCTCAACTATTTCATACGGTACTCAAATTCAACTTGACGCCTAGTTCCTTCCTTAATCTTTGCCAAAATCTTGAAGTGAGCCGTGGATCTCTATCAAATATAATCGATACCGGCACCCCATGCGAACTCACTATAAGATTCATAAAAAGTTCCGCTAACTTTTAAAGAGAAAACCTCTCAAGAATAGATAGGAAATGTGTGGACTTGGTGAGTCGATCCATTGCCACCTAAATACCATCATGTTTTTGAATTGTGGGAGGAAGTCTGAATATAAAATCCATTGTAATGTACTCCCATTTCTATTCAGGATGGGTAAAGATTGTAGAAGTCCAAAAGGCTTTGTCTCTTTGTCTTCACTTGCTAGCAAAATGAAACATTTGGATACATATCCAACAACTTCTATTTTCATCCTTACCAATCATTAATACTCTTTCAAGGCACAATACATCTTGGTACTACCAAGATGCATAGCATAGGCAAAACTATGGGTTTCTTTCAGTATTTACCTTTTTAACTTTTCATTGGTTGGAACACAGAGCCTAGAACCAATCACCAAGCTCCATCACCTTTAATAGCAAAATCTGGTTGCTCCCCTTCTTCAACTTTCCTTCTCATACTCATCAAGTAAAGGTCTTCAAATTGAGCCTCGAGAACACGACCTACAAGTATCGATTGTAGTCAGAAGCTAGCAAAAAGTGCTCCTGAAGTATGCATCCACAAATTAACACTCGACTGTTGCAACTCAACCATCAAAGGAGGCTATACTGCCTGCATGTAAGCCAATGAGCCTGTAAACTTCCTACCTAATGCATTAACCACCACATTTGCCTTGCTATAATGATGGTCAATAGTGCAATCATAATCCTTAAGCTATTCTATCCATCTCCTTTATCTTAAGTTCAACTCCTTCTAAGTAAATAAATACTTAAAGCTCTTATAATCGGTAAAGATTTGACAAGTAGTTCCATACAAGTAGTGCCTCCAATTCTTCAATACAAAGATCACTACGGCAAGTTCTAAATTATGAGAAGGATAATTCAGCTCGTGCTTCTCCAACTGCCTCGAGGCATAAGTAACAACTCATAGTTTTCTAAAAGAAAATCCATCCATCAAATCAAAAAGAAATTTTAGAATTTAAATCTAATTTCCTCAAACCAAATACCAGTATTACAAAGTTAAAACTGAGATTGTTCTTTTTACCTCCGATTACACTCCTACTACTTGCAATTATAAGATCCATGCTCCTCATTAATTATTCAATTTTCTTAACCTTGACAAACATCTTTCTTTTCACCAAATTCATCATAGTCATGAAACAAAAATTTTCATACTTGTTCTAATGAAGGGCTTTAGATTGCTTATAGAGCCTAATATAATCCTCGAGATTGTTAGCACTAAAGAGTAAGAATCCAAAAGATCATGCTTGAATTTTCTTAGCATCCTAAATATCATTATTGAGAATTCCTAAATTCTTCTAATTCCAAACAGACTTCAAGAATTCATACCTCACGCAATAAAGAAATTTAATTTTAATTTTAATATCACAACCAAATACTAAGAACTATTTGTTAGATCCTTAAACCATAAGAAAACATTCATCATTTTCTTATGTTCTAGCTACGCCCCCAAAAATCATATTCCTTAAAAGGTCAAGTTATCATCAAGAATATCAACCACCTTAGATTCATAAGATATCGACAACATAAAACTTTCAATCTCCAAGGAAACAAAATATCAAAACCAAGATCTAAAATCATCACCCAAAAGTAAATGCCACAAACTAACTTACAAAGTTTACAACCTAGTTCTCAGCAAGTTATCCCATTAAAGATCACCAAACTTGGTCTATACCAATTTCTAATATTAAGATCTTAATTTCTATGAAACGAAAATAACTACCCTCGAACATCTGACTAGGTTAAATGAACCCTCTTGTAGATGTGGAAATTTCCAAGTGATATCCCAAAGGATCTAAAGTTATCCCAACTTGTTCAACATATTTACGTAAAACAAAAACAAATGTGGTCCTTGAGCCAATACAATATGTCCATTACCATCAAGCATAGATGATATATCTGTCACAACATCGGGGTGGCTTGTGCCTCCTAATTGATCATAGCATACACCTTGCTTTTGGTAAGTGGTCATCCTCTCTGACCTCCACCTTTGGTTGTGGATGCAGAGGGTAGTCCAATGTTGGTAGAACCTCCTAAAGGCTAGCCTGTCTATCTATCCTGTATTTTGTACGTACCAGTTTGCTAAATTATGCACCTGATCTTAAGGTCCTAGCCTAACCATGTCTTCAATAGGGACAATCCTTTTAAAAAAGTTTTGAATGCTTGTAATGAAAGCATGATCCATCCCACTAACACTGTCCATTATGAAAGTTACCACATAAGTTACCTCGGATTGCAGATCTCTGAAAATGCTCACTACTGTTGTTCATTGTCCACTATCCTGAACCCTGAGTCGGTTATTTCTCTAGGACCTACTGTCCCTGGGGCTATGTCTGCCTCTTTTAAATCTTCCATAATCCAATGACCCTCAGCTAAACTTGCTCCTTTTAGATGATCGTTGGTTGCGGGTCTCCAAAGATATGTTATCTACCTCTAGGGCAGCACCTCTCATAGACTAATTCATAGGGTGAATGGCACCTGAGATGGTCAGGCTCGCTTAAACCATCAAGAAACCTCTTCTTTTTACTAATCTCATCAGCAACCAAGTTGAGGTAGAACTCTGTTAGCTCCCTAAATCTCCACTCGTACTCATAAACTGTCATGCTATCCTGAGTGAGTGTCTCAACTCTAACCTCTTAATCTTAATAAAGGTTGAAGGACAAAACTTGATGTGAAATGCAGTCTTGAACTATGTCAAAGTGTGATGTCTCGTAGTTCTTTCATACCTCCTCCATTTCCTTGCATTTCTTTATAGCATAAAGCTAGCTAATGTGATCTTGTCCTCATCTGGATACTGCATAGGATTTGTGGAGCCATCACAACCCACTGCTCTAAGTCTACAAGCTTAATTAACAGAATACTTAGTAAACCCACTTTTCTCTAGTGATGAAGTTAGGTGCTTAACAAGATGCTCCTCATAAATTGACACATCTGTACTTCTAGTTGTAACATGTTGGTAACCACATCTACCTCTTCGTGACATTAAGAAAAAGTTCTATATGAAAGAATCAGTCAAAATATAATTAACGCCAACAAAATGGTAGGTATGGAAGGCAAAACACAGGATGAGTTATACAACAATGCATAACCCTGAGGAATTTAGAACTAGGCTTTGAAACCAAGCTGACAAGATCCGCCTCGAGAACCCTCCCAAGATCTGTCGAGTAGTCCCGCCTGATGAAGTTCCATTGGACAATCTCTAGAGGATATCCAATGGACCCTACTTAAAATGTTAACAAACGAACGCAAGCAATATCAGTAACATCTCAATATAACGATAAAACCACAACAATATACAGATCCACAATTAGTCCATAACAACAGTCCATCATACTATAAGCCATAACTACACATATAAATAAAATGGTCAATACTATGCCAAAATCTAGATCAGAACATTCTAAGAATATTAGTAAAATTTATAAAAACAACTGATACAAATAAGTCTAGAAAGATAAAAATAAATACAGAAAGAAAAGTACTGCTGCTGCGTGGAAAGTACAAAATAACAAGCGGTGTGCGAGGTAGATTACTAGTTAACTGCCTGGACCTAGGAGAACAAATTTAAAAAACAAATAAAACGTGAGATAAGGATATCTCAGTGAGTGACATAGTATAATAGGAAAATAATACTTATTTTTGTAAAACTTTCTCTTAATACCTCTCATTCCATTCTTTTGAAAGATTCTCCATTCAAAAATTATTTCACTAAACCCAAAGTTGTGCCTCAAATCAAAATCATAAGATCAATGCTCAAATAATATGAAATCAATGATCATTAAAATATGGGATATTGGCAGCTATGCATCATAAACTTTATCGGGGTTGACACAGTACACCCTAAACTTTTTTTCCTGGTATTATGCACTTGAAACTTCCTTTTCGCTAGCACCGTTGGTTCTTCTGTTAAAACTGCTTAATGGAATTATCAAGTGCTGTGCACATGTCAATCAAGCAATGATAGATAAGGTAATTTCACATATTCTTTGTCGTCTTCTTCTTTTTCTTTTTCTTCTTTTTCAAAAACCTTATTTCCCATCGCATATAAACTTCGAATCTAAACTCCAGATCTCTTTGCATTTTATAGGAATCAATTCAACTCCCAAATGAGTGACTTGCAGACACCACCTAAGGCAAATTTTACTTACACAAATACAAAAGCAAAAAGAGAAAAACACCACCTTCCCAATCTTTTTTGTCACCTTCTCTTTCCTTTCCTTCGTGCTACCAAAACGCCTGTATCAAGGCAATTTGTTCTTTTATTTTTTGGTAGTATTCTTTGCCTCCCTAAGTGAGAAACTCTTGTGGGTGTGAGAAACATAGAAAGAGAGAGAGAGAGAGAGAGAGAGAGAGAGAGCATCAAGGTTTGCTTTGCAGGTGGAAATTCCTATGTGATTGAGTGGATTCCTAGGGTTTGACTATAATTTCAAGACGATCCAGGTTGGCCAAATACTTCCTTTTTTGTTTGTTCCTTTGCCTTTTTGCTTTTGCATTTCATATGGGTTTTCCTTGTGTTTCGAAATCAATTTTTTTATTTTTGGATACGACTAAATAAACTGTTTGTCGCTAAATCTTTGATGGGTATTTCTATTTTTTTTTGTCAAGGGTGATTTTTTTTTCTCATACATCTTTCAAGAAATAAAATTGAAAAGCTTTATCAATCTAAATAGGAGCCTTATTATTTTATTTTATTTTCCTATTCTTTTTTCAAGTCAAGGTTTCATGGGTAGAAAGCAAAATAATAAGGGATGAAAGAGACTATTAATTGCAGTGATAAACAAGAAGATCAATTTTATGATACCCGTGAGAACCTTTCTTCTGTATCATATTGGGATTCAGATTTGGTGTGTCTGTGAAGAAAAAGAAGAAGAAGAAGAAGAAGAAAAAGAGTATGTGAATTTATCTGATCTATCCTCGTTTGATGAGCACACGATCATTCCATTAAGTCTTTTTAATAAAAGAACCAACTTTGCAAACGAAAAGGAAGTTTGGGGTGTATAATGCTAGGAAAAAAAATTTAGGGTGTACTGCATCAACTCCGATAAAGTTCGGGGTGCTTAGCTGCCAATATCCTTTAAAAAATTTTAAACTAGATTAATCACGATATAAATATTGAGCATAAAATATTATAACCATAATATTACAAAATAATTATGAAGGTGCAGTAAAATCATAAATATTAGAAACCAGTAATATACTCATAAATATAAACAATGTACTCTATGATATACCAAGCGCTGCTAAGCAATGCACGGCATCCCAAAACACCGGACAGTAAAAGAAATGAAAACCATAAACCGTGAGATAAACCCACCTCAAGATCCTTAATGTACAAAAGGTATTATGGCAATAATAAACCATCGGGATGAACCTCACGACCCTTCATATATGAAATGTATCGTAGCAATAATAAACTGTTGGGATGTATCCAACCTCATGACTCTTAGCGTACTATAGGCATCATGGTAAACCCACGCGCTATAATATAATATTGATCCGAAACATTGGTACTATATGGTACATCAATTAAATATAAACAATACAGTATCTATAAAACAATCTTGTAAGATCATACTTTTCCCAATTATATTGTATCATAAATCATAATTTAATATTCAATTCCAATCGCTTATTTAAATTTCAAAAATTTCAAATCATAATTTCATGCTAAAACCAAAAATACCATATTGAAATATATATAACCATAAATCAATTTTAAGCACATAAAATTATAAAACACGTGAACATGCTTAAAAGCATATAATTTTCAATTCGCCCTCTTAAAATCAATTATTTTTTTCCAAAATGGTTTAAAACCTCAATTAAAATACCAATATATTTAAATACCACCAGTCATTATGAACTCATTAGAATTAAAAACCATTTAAAATATTGTCGAAAGTCACATAAAATGATAATACACATATATGTATAAGCAGATATTCATATATGGATAAAATAAACATTTAAATCAAACAATATATATATATATATGTAAAATACTCAAACCACATATATATTATATGATGTGCCTAAAACATTTTAAAAATATAACCACTCACAACACTATAGATGCTCACTTCTGCTTTCCTGTAAGATCGCCTCTGGACTCAACACGAGTGTCTATAATATAATAAAAATATTTCTCAGCCTCTAATAACTAAACCAAAGATATTGGTATGTACCAAATGTCTTGAAATGATTTGTATAATTATAAAATTACATAAAGTGGACACCGATCGGTCTAATTATACTGCATACTTTTAGGACCCGATATCCAAAATTGGGATTTTTCATCCAAAGGCCAGTCTTTCGAAATTGAACCTTTCAATGGGTCCTATTAATACCCAATTATACTAATCTAACCTCAATTTTAACAATTTTAACCAATTTGACCAATTTCATCTAAATACAGTTCCAATTTACCTTATATTTAATTAATTGATCAAAAAATAGAAAAATTATCAAACGATATTAGGGATGGCAATTTGTCCTGCATACCCTGAAAATCATGGTGCACCGCCCTTAACCGGACGGTTTTTCCCCGAAAAATCGAGGTGGTGAGGCTAGCTCAAGGTAGGAGATCAAAACCCGATTCGGGGTCGAAGCGGGCCGGGCTCGGGGAATAAATATCTCGGCCTGAATTCGGTCCAATATATATATATTTTTATCATTCAATTATTTGTTAAAAAAACAACCCAGAGACCCTAACCTACCCGTCTCCAACTCTTCATTTTCTTCTTGCCGAGTGCCGACACTGCCGCCACCCACCTGCTGCTTCAGCCTTCACCGCCACCTACTGCTTCACTTTTGGCCCACCTACTGCCGCCAATTACCGCTTCACCGCTGGGGCCACCTGTTGCAGCCAATCAAAGAACACAGTTGAGGTTGACTGGTTGTGAGCTCCTTGTGCTGGTGGTGGTAGGATTTCTCTCTTTTTTTTATTTTATTTTATTTTATAATCTTGTTAGATTATGTTCTTTGATTACTTACTTTTATGTTGATTTAGGTATAGATTTGGGAGCATTTTCTTTGATTTTTATTTTCAGGTTACTATGTTAGTAAATAATAAACTCTACTAGGTTAAAGAGAAATTACATTTTCACGTTTCTCTGTAGTGAAGTTTGATGTTGAAATCACCTGAAGTTAAAGATAAGGAAGTTAGAATTTAGATTGTGCAATTTTTTATTTTTTATTATTATACCAAAAGTTATAAAAAAAAAGTTAGCATCCTTTACATACAAGGATTTTGGCCTATGTGAAAATGTCACGAGATACTGAGAGCACGAGGTGGATGAGAGAGAATGAGAAAGAGAAGGGCCAGTGTTTAATAATAGGGTGGGAGTGGTTTTGTTTGTTTAGGTGGAAATTGGCATTTGTCCAATCAGAGATAGCTTTTGGGAGTGAATGAACTGCCAGTAACCGTGTGTGAAATTCCAGGCCTCTGCTTCATTCCCTCATTAATTGCACTTTTTTTCCCTTTCTTTTCTTAAATTCCTGCATTTCAGTGGTCAATGAAAGTTGTTTAATTCACATCTATTGGAATTTTGCCTTAACGCCAAAAACAAGTTGTGTATCGTAGCTTCTTTTTGTTAAAGTTTTAGGCATGGGGTTCCATAAACATAAGTGATATCATATTAAAATATTAATGCTAAAAGTTAGAATATTTGTGACTAGATATAAAATTACATATTAATTCTTTCGCTGCATGTTAACACTCAAATTAATTGAGTCTTGTCCTATGGATTCCAAGAAGGTAAAGAACATCTCATAACACATCTTGCGGCTAGGATTTCATTGTGATTCTGTGAAACAAAACTAAAAAATTTAATCTCATTTTACATTTCTCTTTTGTTTTTTTTCTTTATATTTTTTTATGAAATAATATATATATATATATATATAAACTTTTTGTTTTCATCCTTGCTTTAGTATGGTTGTGTGTCTGTGATCTTGTGAAATCATGATTCTATAATAGTGGAGGGTTGTAAAAGTATTTTTAGGTAGAGATTGGGAGATTAGTGCTAATCATGATTCATGTATATAGGAAGATCTAGTAATACATTACTTCATTTCCTTGCTAAATATAGTCTGCATTTTAATTAGTATAGGAGTCTATTATTGTGAAAAAGCTTTGGTTGGTTGTTCAAAAGAGTTTGATACTTGCTGATTGGTTGTTCAAAGTAGTATATGGTAGTGCATGCACCTAATCCACCTAAAAATTAAATGGTCAAAACCGATTCCCATATTGGTCATTGGTCAAAATATATTTTTAGTTGGTGCTAGAAGTCAAAAGCTTTTTGTATTTGCTTCACATGTTGGGCCTGGCACGTTCTTGCTTTATGAATGCCTTTTGGTCAATTGATTGGAAATAAAATACATACATATATATATATATATATATATATATATATTTTTTTTTTTAATAATAAGAAGTAATAATAATTAATTAGATAAAAAAGTATACTGCTATATTTACTCATTATGTTATTTTTTTTTAAGGTAAATTATGGCCGAAGTTACTGGTTTGACAGCAAATGTTAATCCATCTTCAATTGGAAGCGATCCACATGACAAGGATCAAGCATCATCAACACCTTTTAGCAACAGTTCGACTCCAATTAGTACTCCTCAAGAAACACCTAGTCAAAAAGAACAAACTCCAATAGATGTATGTGATGAGGATAATAGTCAAGTAATTGGAAAAAGAAAATTGATTTCGGTTGTGTGGGATCATTTTAAAAAGGTCAAGATAGATGGGGTGGATAAGGCCGTATGTAATTATTGTAGTGAGAAATTAGGAGGAGAGAGTAGAAATGGAACAAGACATTTACACGATCATTTTAAAAGGTGTCCTCTTCGAACACAAAAGGATATTAGGCAATCCATATTGAATCCTACAAAAGATGCTGGTGGGAAAGTTAAAGTTGGCACATACACTTTTGACCAAGAGAGTTCTAGAAAGAAACTTGCAAATATGATAGTTTTGCATGAGTATCCTTTTTCAATAGTTGAGCATTATGGATTTAGGAGGTTTATGAATACGGTTCAACTACTGTTTAAAGTAGTTTCTCGTAACACAATTAGGAGTGATATCTTTAAATTATATGATTATGAAAATTCCAAAACAATGGAATTGTTAGAGAAGCATTGTGGTAGAGTTGCAATTACTACGGATATGTGGACATCCAACCAAAATAGAGGTTTCATGGCTATTACGGCACATTTCATTGCTGTTAATTGGACACTTCAAAGTCCAATTATGAGTTATTTTATAAGTTTATATATTAAATTTCATATTTATTAGATTATTATATATATATATATATATATATAAGTCAAATTAGTTTAGTTTATCATAATTATTTATTATTATTTTTTGTAGGTTTGTATATGTGCCTTGTCCACATACTTCTGAGGCTATTTGTGATGTTTTTATGGATTGCATATTGGATTGGAATATAGATGGTAAGCTTTCTACTTTAACCTTAGACAATTGTAGCATAAATGATGCTTTGGTCAATCTTCTTTTGGATAAGCTTCCTAGTTCTTCACTTTTGTTAAATGGTCAATTTTTTCATATGCGATGTGGTGCACATATATTGAATTTGATTGCGAAAGATGGTTTGAAAAATATTTGTGGAAGTATCAAAAAAATTCATGAAAGTGTTTATTTTTGGACATCAACACAAAACAGAGAGGAAAAATTATTAGAATGTGTTCATCAATTGAAAATTTCTTATGATAAGAAGTTGGTACTTGATTGTAAAACTAGGAGGAATTTTACATATTTGATGCTTGCTATTGCTTTGGAATATAAGACTGTTTTTCCTCGTTTAAAACAACGAGAGTCACTATATAAATGTTTATCTAGTGATCAAGATTGGGATTTAGCCAAAGAGATTTGTGAAAAGCTAGAGTTGTTTTATGACGTGACTGAAATATTTTCAGGAACAAAATATCCTACAGCTAATCTTTTTTTTCCACACATTTGTGCGATTAGGATGTCAATTTGTGATTAGCTAACATCTTCATGTGAGGAAGTTAGATTGATGGCCTCGAATATGATATCTAAATTTGAAAAATATTGGAGTGAAACACATGGAATAAAGGCTATAGCAACTCTTTTAGATCCAAGGTATAAAATGAAAGTGATAAAGTATTGTTTTCCTTTGATTTATAAGGATGAAGGTGTGCATAGGATAACTATTGTACATCAAATTTGCTATGATTTGGTAAAAGAGTACCAATTAAAGAGCAATTTGAGTGCAAATGTTCCAAATGTTTCTTCCCAACCCAATGTGCTTCCATCTGGAAAAAAAAGATCGTTTGGCACAATCTGATTGATTTGTTTCTTATACTATTAATGTTGATTATGTTAAATCTAAACTTGATCATTACTTGGAGGAGCCGGTTTTGCCTAAATCTAATGACTTTGATTTATTGGCATGGTGGAAAGTAAGTGTAGTGAAGTATGCTACTTTACATAATATTGCAAGAGATATTTTAGTCATTCCAGTATCTACTATTGCATCTGAGGCTGCATTCAGCACCGGTGGAAGATTTGTGAGTCCACATCGAAGTAGACTTCATCCTAAAACTTTGGAAGCTTTGATGTGTGCACAAAATTGGTTATGGACTGAAATTAATGGTATGAAAAATTAAATTATATATATTTTTGTCTTAAATATTTTTTATATTTATTGTTAACTAATTAGTCTTATTTTTGTTAGCTTCATCTTCTTCACCATATGTTGAAGCTTGTTCTTCCACTATGAGTGAGATAGAAATTGATGAGGAGGTAAATTGAATTTATTTATTATAAAAATATGTATATTAAATTGTTAAAAAATTATTGATATTATTTAATACATTTGTTTATTTTTATAGCAATCAACTCTTACGGAGTATTCTTCCATGGAGATTTAAGAAAATAAGAAGTAAAATTTTATTTTTGTGTGTGTATTTTTATAAACTTTATGTTTATGTATTTGGACATATTGCATTTTTTTTTTTTTAAGGATGTATTTTATTATAATTGTAAGTTTGCTTATTGATATATTTTATTGTATTTTTATTGCATTTTAGTCACTATATTTATATTTTATTCATAAAAAAACATTTATATAAATTTCTAAAAAAAATATCAATTAAAATAAAAGGAAAAAACCGCCCCATCCAGTCCTCACCCCGCATTTAAGAAATGGGGAAAACAGTGGGGATGGGATCAAAAATTCCCCACGGAGACGGGGATGGTATTTTAAAAATCGGCCATGCCCCGCCTCGTTAACATTCCTAAAAGATATCCAAAATTTACAAACTTTATATCAATGGAAAGCCCAAGAGATAAGAAGTATAATGGTGTGCTCATCTCGATCCAAAAGTATCATTGGTGGCCAAAAAATTTATCGCAAAACTCTGTCAAACTCCCCATTGATGTATCTGTCAAACAGGGTATATGGGTTGGCCTGAAATGGTCGAAAAATGGCCAAATGTTCAAAAAATGTAAAATACCCGCCGTCAGCTTCAAACGGTCGATTCCAGTGCATCCACCAACAATTTGGCCGGCATGGTCTTTAAAAGGTGGGTAATATGGGTGGTTAGTGTCAGGACCCATCCAGAATTCCTTCCCGGAACTCTAGACAAGCCCTGATCCCAGGGAAATACCACCGAACCTTCCAACGGAAAATCCGGCAGCACCTCCCCTAAGGGTAGGACTTACCAAAAATTACCTGCACTGAAAACATACTTCTATAATCACCCCCTTATTCCTCCACAAAACTACAAGTTGTTCCACAAATTACAGCACTTCACAACAATAACAGCAGCCCAGTGCATAAATAAAACATAAGTGTCCAAATAGTATACAGAGCTTTATGAAGTGCTAGTCAACAGAAATACAACAAGGATGAAAGAAATAATACACTGAAATGAATGAGTACAAAGGTACTTCTCGAAACACGATAGCAGCGGAAAGTTGGTTCGCTCCGGAAGAACGTCTACCACCTCTTGCACCTAAGGGAACGGAACTTAAAAACGTGAGATGCTAATCATCTCAATGAGTGACCTTAACTACTGAACACTTTTAATGATAATAATAATAATAATAATAAATAAGGGAATTGAATAAATACCAACAATTAATAATTAACTAATAACAGTTGGAAATGATAATTTTTCCCTCAAAACTCTCACCAATCACTCCGTTTGAAATGTTTCCTTTTTAAAACAATTTCACAAAACCCGATATACGTACTTCCTGAAAACCAAGGGATTAAACCATTTGATAAACAGTAATTAAATAAACACCCCAATATATAATTAAAATGTAATAAATTATAATAAATAATTTTTGAAAACCTTTGGGGTTTGAAACTTTACTTGAAAATTTCACTTGACGCACTACACCATATACCAGTGATGCCCTCCGATACCCAGCGTCCCGAGCACCGACTGGCGGGGAGGTTAAAGAGAGAAACTTGCAAACGGCACTTCGGTGTCCCGACAGTACCGCTGCTGAAACCATCATCCCGGCCAAGGAGGGGGGCGGCTGTGGCCAATAACAACTTGCCTGCCCACGGTCCAATGGCAACTACGGGGGAAATAATACTTGCGCGCTAAACCACATAATACTTGCGCGCTACCACGTGTCCATACACCAGAACACCAATACTGTATGAGTGCGTCTAAAATAATTATTATTAACCAACCGTACCGTTTTCCAAAATTACCGTGGGAAATATATTAAATTTTCACACTTACCATCCCACATATTTTTACTCAACAAATCGGTACGAAATATCGATAACCATAAACCAAAATTTTCTCGTAACACGAGGTTCAACAATTAAAAATACCGCGGGCATAATTTATAAAATTCAAACAAATATTTTCATAAAATATTTAACCCAATTATGCCCGAAAATAATACTTAAAACCACGTACGATTATTACCGAAATATACCTTTGCTCATGCATAATAAATAAATTAAATCACAATAAAACCATAATTAAATTGTACCACATGAGCATAATTTAAATATCAATTAAACATAATTAATTGCCCAAAATATTTTTGAAGGTGGGTCACTCACCTTAAGCGTGTAAATCAGCTAAGATCCTCCGCAGGATCAACTCCACTACTTGTACGCGCACCTAAAACATCCACAATATACCAACCAAATATATTAATATTTTATTCGGATAATTCCCAAATGGGTACCCGGGGAGCGAACATGACGATAACTAAAAGTTACGAGTTATATACCGAATCGAAGCTCGAGTGATGAGGATCACGGATTCGGTCTTACTTTCCGGTGATCGGACCCGAGGTGGTCGGAATCTCGCCGGAAAGCTTTCGGGTTTCGACTCCGCAATTCTCCAAAACCATCGTGAATTGGCAGAAACGGATGCCGGATTCAGGTTCAGGAGGTCGAACACAGTGGACAGGGGCCGGCGGTGAGACTGGGTACTCGCCGGAACAGTAACTTCCGGCGAGCCGCCGCGGTCACAGGCAACCGTCGCCCGCGGCGGCGCGTACGGTGGCCATCGGCTGAGATTTTTTGCAGATTTGTAGATCGAGGGGAGAGGAATCCAACGGGACCGGCGGTGAGGCAAACGAAGGCCGGACGGTGGAGAAATCGGGGTTTGAAGAATTTCGGCCCCTCGCCGGAAAAAGCTCCGATCCCGGCGCGTCGGAGGTCCGGTGGCCGTGAAACTTGGTAGGTAGGCCGGAATTGAGGAGGTGGTGAGGGGTGGCTGGCGCGTGTGGCCTGAAAATGGTCGGAAAGGGGTCAATCGGCGGTGGCCGGCGGTGGAGGGAAAAATCGCCGCCGATCTTCGCCGCCTCGATCCGGGCTCGTCCAGCGGCCAATGGCCATGAAATTTTGGGGTTTTGCCGGAAATGGGGAGGGGCGTCCGTCTGGCCGGCGCGTGTAAGGTGAATCAGCTGGAAAATTTGAAAAAGCCTGGCGGTCGTTCGGTCTCTCTCTCTCTCTCTCTCTCTTTCTTTCTCTTCCCCGAGATTTTTGTCAAATAAAAGCCACCGTGTGACACTGTTCATTCCACGTGGACCAATCAGGTGATGACACGTGGCATCATTGTGCACTTAAGCCAAATATAATAAAATATTACGGTATCCGGTGAAATTCAAATGTCCATAACTTTTTAACCAAACGTCCGATTCAAGAGTGCCGCTAGTCTATGAACTCGTATCGACGAGAACTTTACAACCATACAAGAGTCAAAACAAAATTACACCACAAGAAAAAGTCAACTCCCGGCACCTTTTGGACTGTTTGCACCTCAACTTGTTTTGCCCCTAACTTTCAAACCGTAGCTCCGTTTTCGACGTGCTACTAGTCTACGAACTTGAGGCATCATGCCCTTCGCCACAGTACCCTGGTCAACTAGAAATTCCAACTGGGACAAAAAGTCAACTTTGACCCGCTCGGTCAACAGTCAACCTCGGTCAACGTGCACGGATTCCGGTGCGATTTGGGACGGGGTGTTACAGTTGGTGCATGCATAAGGATGATGGCCTGATTTGGAAAAATGACGATGACCCGGTTGGACATTAAATGGGTTTAAGGTGACTCGATTTGGACTCGTGGGTCTCAAGAGAAGCTTCTAGTGTTTGGGAGATAAAATGGATATTTTGGGACCTGTTCCCTGTTGGGGACACTTTCCAACATTTATTTAGAGCCTTGGGTCACTAATAGACAAAAATTCAGATTGGTTTGGATACTGATATAAAACTGATATTTAAAATTTCTCATAATCATAATTTTTTATCTGTGAGTTGGAATTTAACGTGCTTTCAGTCTATGAACTCGATTGACAAGCTCTACACAATGGTACATCAATTAAAACAAAATTTTAACTATAAAAAAAGTTAATGTGGGATCCACATACAGTTCACTTGGTCAAATCTAGTCAAACCTGTATAATAGGAGTATTTTTATATGGGTTGTTACATTATAACTATTGAAATCCTTCATTTCCATATATATATATATATATATAAAAGGAGAGGTAAGATTTTGCACCGTCATGCTTTATTGAATTTGATCTAATTGCTTACAAAATAAAGACTATGTGAAAGTCTTTAGGATACCTATGTGGTGCCAGTTAAGGACATTTCAATACTTAAATAAGATAATATTTCTTTGAATATCTAAAATTGATTTCATTGATGCAAGTAATTGGCCTAGAAAAAATTTATCTCAATGCTTATTTCGTATGTTTATGTAGGCATCAGAACTTTTTGGTCCTTAACCAATCTAGCTCACCAAATTATAATGATCTTGGACCATAGGTTAAGGATTTAGGAAAGTTACTTGATTTCCTAAATCCTTCTTTCCTGTTTATAAGCTGCTTTTCATGGATTCAAATATGTATAGTTTCCTTTTATGAAAGACAAGGAAAATCTTTGAACACTTTTCTAGACTGAAACAAAAAGACCCTCTCCATCCCGGGTTGATTTTGAGCTAATTAATCATCTCTAACTAGGCTCATGCCGATGTTGATCTTAACAAGGCTCGGTCATCCTAAATCTGACTTTACCATTAGAGCTGATCGTTACCATCTTTTCTGGTGTCTTTGAGGGATTAGTTAAGTCGAAATTGCCAAAATCAAATGTTAGGTACCCTAAATATTCTATGTCAAACCGTATCAACCTCGACCTCACTAAGGCCCAAGGCTCACTAGCACCAAGACTTAGTTCACCAAGTATTTTTAAGCTGAGGCTCGATTATGAGCCTCAAGGCCAAACACACCCACATAATGATAAAGAATATATAGAAATTTAAAATTTTTAATATTTATGATGCATATTTTGAAGTTGATGTTTCTTTAATAAGTTTTTTAAATGTTTTTCTTATCATTCTTTTTTTTTTTTTTTAAAATCTTATTACTTGTCACTAATAATAATAATTATCAGTAAAATCATTGCTAATATGATTATTAATTATTAGTTACATTTAATTATATATCAATTTTTTATTCTACAAAATTAATTTGAGGAAGAAATTTTTTTAAACAACTACTTAAATTGTCAAATAATATGAGTTTAAGTAATAATTGTCATCAGAAATAACAAATAATATTTTTGTTTTATCTGGTAAAGACCTCATCATTATTTTTCTTCAAATATTTTTTAATATTCTAATTAAATTATGAAGTAATTTATTGGAAGCATTATAATGCTTTTATCTTCATAATTAACTTTGTTTTTTTTTGTTTTTGTGGTTACTTTTTTCAAGCGAACACCTTAACTGCTTGATAATTGGTGAGTACCACACTAGACGAATTGTTATCAAACATTTGGATCTAAAATAGTCAATTAATTCTATCTATTTTATAAAGTAATTATTGTTTTTTTTTTTTTTTAAGTTTTGCCTGCAAGTATTAATTTTAACAATTTTTAATTTCATTTCTCTAATATTTGATGAGGATGATGGTGAATACCAAATTACCAATGTTTTCTGTTGGCTTGGATATATATATATATATATATATATATATATATTTTCTTAAGTGATATTTCACAGCCATACCTCATATACGTACACTTGTATTATTAGGTTAAATAATGCTAGACTTAGAGCATTTTCCATGATTCTGTATTGCTAAATTTTTTTTGTCATATTAAAAAAATAGATAGAAAATTAAAAATACTCCTCAATAAGATTATTTAAATAATCTATTAATCTAATGTGACAAAAAAAATAGATAATATCTGAATGACCATCTAGTCTCTACTTCTAAAGGGTTTGTTAAATATTTTAATTTTTTTTAAAAAGTGAATTATTAAAAAAAATAATAATGTATTAAATTTATTAATAGTCACAAATAGTTTTTATACTTATCATTATTGGAGAACACTTTTAAAATTGATTGCACATTGATACGTATATATTTAAACAATGCTAATTTCTATATTATCTAGGCAGCATTTCACATTTACCATTGGAGACACTTTTGCCAAAATTTTCATAAAATTTGCTTAGAATGGTGTGATAGGTGGTATGATAATATTTAATTGATTTATTTTTTTATTCACTTGTCTATTTAAGAGTTTACTTTTCCATATTTAGATTATAGAAATATGTTGATCAATAATAATTTAATATGCATTATTTTTTAAATAAATTTGGTGAATATTTTATTAGCTGTAACATTACTGTTATTAGATTATCTTGAAGAATAAGTTAATTGATATATTTCGTAAATTGTAAATTAGAAAAGACCATAAAAGCTCAAGCTTAGTTACCACAAAATAATTACATTTGTCTAATCAATCAACAGATGAACTCATCTCATTTTATTTACCAAAAAAAAAAAAAAAAAAGGAACTCATCTCAATTTATTAAACCTCCATTTGGTGTGGCTTATTTTTTTAAAAAAAATATTTTTTTAATTTTCATAAGCTTTTTTGCTTAAAAAAATAAATATTTGGTTACAAATTAATAAATGTTTGTTAACAAGAAAAAATAAAAAACTTTTTTAAGCTAAAATGGAAAAGCTAAAATTTTAGGCTTTTCTAAAAAAATTTACTTTAAATTTATATGGAGAAGTTAAAAGAGTATTAAATAAACAGTAAAGTATTTTCTAAATTAACAAAAAAAATATGTATTAATTTTTTAATAGAAACTCTTCTTATTTAAGCCCTATTAGAAGAAACTTTACAGTGAAAAACTCTTTTTACATAAGCTATACTAAATGATCTCTAAACTTAAGTTTTGAAAAAAAAAAAAAAGTTTAATTAATTAAAAATTAATTTTCATGTCATTGGAATTATTCACAGTGAATTTTTTTTATGTAATTATCCATATTGAATTTCTCTCTAATTTGGGAAATTATCCATCCATCCTTGTCTTTTTCTAAAAAAAATTACGACATAATTTATTTTCTATTTTTAAAAAAATAGAATTAGCCATTTGATTGTGACTAATGGATATACAGTTAAATAATTATATTATAAATTGTTCAATATTTATATTTCAAATACATTCGATTAAAATAAAAAGTGACTGAAATAAAAACTTTCTGCATTTTACACGGTTTGATATATTTTCTTCTTTTATTGTAGGTGTGCATGTGTTTGGAATTTACAGGTTACAGCCAGTTGGGCGGCAATCTTTCCCAACTAGTTATTGGGAGAAGATATTTAAATAAACGTTTTTATTTTTTTGGTGAAATAAATAAAGGTATTTATTATTTTACTTATTCTTTTTGTAAAATTAGAGGAAGACTTCCTATGTTTAAGTAAATATCTTTTTGTAAAATTAGAGGGAGACTTCCTATGTTTAAATAAATATTCAAAAAAAAAAGTATAAAGAAAATTCGATATAAGATGAAGAAAAAACCTCCTAACCACTCATTTTATGAGAGAGAGATTAACCTTATAATCTTTTTTTTTTTTTTTTATATCTATATTTTAAGGTACCCAAATGGTCAGCAAGTAGCTTTCTGAATTTTGGCTAAGATTACAACATGTTTATCCATACGATATCATGCTGCTTTTTTCTTTTTTTTTCTTTTTTTTCTTTTTTTTTTTTTAATAATTTGGTGATTAGAGCCAATCACTTCTTGTTGAAGCTTCAATCCCATTGATTCCAACTGTATAAACTATAAAGCCAAGCGCTGACATGGTTGGAGAATTATGGACCATTTTAGTGTTGTGAAATTTCATGAGTTTCTGAAGCATTATTAAAGAAAAACAGTTCATTTTAATAGTGTCATAGATTTTTTTTTTTCCTGGTGTCCAAAAATTATTACACATAGAGTTTGGGTTTTTTTTTTTTTTTTAATTTTTTTTCCCGAAGCAAATATAATGATTCATTTATATGTTAATTTTCTTTCTGACTACAGTTTGACAAAATTGACAATCTAAAATAAAAATCAATAGAAAATGAAAAAAAAATTGATACTAAAAAAAATTTTGATACTTTTTTCTAGAAATAGTTGATAAAAATGATGCACAGCTTCTTCTTTTTTCCCCTCATCTTTTTAAAGAAAAAAATGTTACTTTGTAGGCACATTTGTTGATTTTAACTCATAGGAAGGACATTCCAAGCAAATCTTTTGTTTGAATTTATTAGTTGTACATTAAAATTGAGGCGAAAACTATGTACAATTTGTCAAAACTTTCACAAAGAGAATCCAATTCTGTACTGAGAAATTAGACATTGCATTTTTTTTTTTTTTTTTTCGGCCTTGTTGAACACAAAGGTGACCCGAGTCTTATTTTTGGACATTACCCACAAAACTAGGTGCCACTGCCAACGGTACGCAAAACTCTATTATAAATTATAGAAATTAGAAAGTAGGCAGAAACTTCTTTTATTTTTTGGTGAATAAGTAGGCAGAAATTTTGTTTGTACATTTTTGCTATTTTTCCGTCCTACTTGTCCTATAGGATTTGGCATCTGATAGGCAACTTGGCAGGCCTTATTATTATGTCCATCAACAATATATTTGGTGGTATTTAGCAACAATATAAATATATATATATATTTGCTGGATGATGCTTACAAGAGAGATTGAATATTAGGCGGCTCAAAAAAAAAAGAAAAAACTTATTGCTCTTTGCAGTATTCCAAAAGAATATATTCTAACCAAAGTTGTTCCCTGTTGATCAAATTTCAGACACTGTTTTCTAGGACCATAAGCATTTTTCCCATTTGAAAGCTGTTGTTATTTTGGAACAAAGTTACTTTGATGCTCCAAATGGATTGCACCCTTTAACACCTTTCACAGAAGAATCCTCCTCCATCCATTTTAGTGTTGAAGAAATGGAAATCGAGGATAGATAGGTTTGAAAATATACGATATGGTACTTTTTTTTTTCTTTTTCTTTTTTTTGGAAAATATAGGATCTGCTACTTTTTAAGTTATCATTTTTAAGGAGAAAAAAAAAAAAAAAGGAAGCAAAAAAGCTCCCAAATATATTTCTTTTAATGAAAAAGTTCTAGAAATTGTTGCTCCATTTTTATTATTATTTTTAATAACGTTTGGACTATCCAAATCAAAATTATTGTCAAATAATATTGACTTATTTGATATATTGTTCATATTTACATTTGAATAGTTGTGCATTCTTAACATCTTAAATTGTGAATGACCAAAACAAAAAGTGGAAAAGGATATTATTGTACAAAAAAATAGTAGTGTTCTGCTCTCCCATTCTCGATTTTAGACGGTGACAAAAATTTAGCAAGACTATGTATTGGGCCTTAACATCTCTTGAATAATTCTTCACCAATGTCTGATTGGGATAGGGAAGGTTCTGCATACAATATTTACTGAACTCTATACACCGTAACATCCCATTAAACTGTATGCATTTCATGTGCAGATAATATAAAATGGGTGATGTTGATAAAAAAAAGAAAAAAGAAAAAGTGCAAGGGTATATCTGTAACTTTAACCGCACTTAAATTTATCTATTTTACGCTGAAAAATGATTATTTGAAAATAAAGTTAAAAGGAAATATATATAAGAAAACAGATATACAATAATAAATTTGTAAAAATATTTATATTACAAAGAAAATTAATAGTAGTTATTCCAATAAATTATTAGAATCAATTTGTTTGTTTAAGTTTTTTTGGACAACGAAGTTGCAGTATTTTAATAAATTACATATATTTTACTTATAAAAAGGGTTTTTTGCAATTTCAATGTGGATGGTTCTATTCACACTATACAAATTATTAAGCACCCTACGTTTTACACACGTTCACATAAAATATGATTTTTTATTTCTTATACTACAAAAATATGTCTTATTTATCCTTAATAAAATAAACTAAGAAATACTACATTTTATATTTCCCAAAAAAACTTCTAACTTACTAAACAAAAAATCCAAATTTACAAATACTCAATGCCCAACAATCTTCAACAAATACCTAGCAATCTATGCGAATTTATGCAAATAATTTTTGTATTTCACTTCTTGCTAATTTTCTGAGAAAATAATAATGAAAAAAAGATATTTGATTTTTGTGGCCATGTATGTTTGCTAGTCATTGGATAAACGGGAGAGAAGATGATAAAAAAAGAAAAAGAAAAGAAAAGGCAAAGGAGGAACATAGATCTCTGCCAAATCCGAAAACAAAAGCAAAATAAATTTTGATAAGATACTTAAAAATGAAGAAGATTAGATAAAAAGTTGTGAAAATTAATGAATATCCATGTTAAAGTTCTAAAAATTAATGAAATATCCATATTTTTCAATATTTACACGGTGAGGTTTCTATCACAGTGAGAAAAATGAAGATTTTTTTTTTTTTTTCTCTTTTTGGATGAATTAAGATTGCATTCAGAGCATAAAAAAGACATTCGAAGGAGCATTACACCATGGCACCAGCAACAAGTAAGTCCAAGTTACATTGATCCACAAGAGAAGGGAGGAGATTCCCACCATCCAAAACATTAAAAACAAATGGAGACTTAAAATTTAAGCAAAAGATTGGCCACCATACCAACCAATTTATTTGCTTATCTCGCATTTCAAGAAAGTGACCAATTGAACCTCTTGAAGCAGCCTTTCAAAATCATTAGCTTGTTCCAATTTTTACAACCATAGGTTTCATCCTCTGCACTAGAGATGACAAATATATATATATATATTTGATTAATATGTGGCATTTTGTAGCTAGGCAATTGCACTATGTTAATCTACGTAACCGTGCCATCTCCTATCTCCTAATATCTTCTATCTCCTAATACAATGTGTAATGTATGAAAATTTTAATTTAAATTTTTGTTTAAGTATTTAAAGTTATTTTTGACCATTCACTAATGAACATTTTTAGAATGTAAAATGTTATTAAAATTGTAGTGTAATTAATAATTTTTGCAGTGTAAATAAAATCACCATTCCTATATGACTCTAACCAGTCCTACAAAAGTTAAATTTACTAAAAATCATTTAATTTTTCTCTATTTTCTTTTTTTCATGGTTTGATTCTGAATTAGGATTAGGGCTTCAAACCCAACATGTAGCCATCACCATTGTTAGCACAGAAATCACTGGCATTATGCCTTAAGTGTGAGGTCCAGCGTTCTTCTAAAGCCCATCTTATTAGTTTTTATTTTTTTCACCTGTTTCCTAAATTTACTTAACGATTAAGTTTATGTAGTGGTCAAGTTGTTTTGCAAAAAAGCAACCTTAGAACCTTATAAATAGATATTTAATTTTTCAATCTTACATCACATAGATCACTGATGATGCAGTGTTTTGAGACTTAGAGAGGCTTTTTTTTAAAAAAGTTTTTTGTGTATTAATTTAAAAAAATATATATATATATATATATATATTTTTTTTTTTGTTCTCGATATTTTTGTATTTTGTCTTCTTTTATTTTCTGTATTGGGTTTTTGCATCTTTCGTGATTAGAAAATCACAAAAAGTGGTACTAGAGCCAAGTTCTATATGTAGGTTCATTGTTAACAAGGTTTAACAAAAGATTTGGGCATACCAGGAGCTAGATCTCATTAAGATGAAGAAAACGAGCCTAACTTGATCTCTATGCATCACTGGACGAGTCGCCACATGCCAATCAAACTTTCTGCAAGTTTTCACATGCCGATCAACAAGCCGAGTCGAGCCATGATGCATGGCTTGGTCACGTTATCAACCAAGTCATCTGCCATGTGGCAACACATCATTTGGTTTGCCATGTCATATGCAACATTAGCAACAATCCCAAATTTTTTAAAATTATAAAAATACCCCTATATTTTTATATTTTTAGTTTTTCTTAAAACTTGTATTATTTGCAGTTTGACCCAGAACTTCTAGAAATTGTAATTTTATCCTAAATTTTTTGAGATTTGAATTTTAACCCGAAAAAAGTCATATCCAACATTTTTAGCCATTCCAGAAGCATCCGTAAGCTATGTTTTGCCAAATTCAATTTCAATTTTTTTTATCAAACTATTGTACAGCAAGATGTCAATGGAAGATTCATATTCGAGAGCTATGATCAAGCTTATAACCACTAGCTATACACTTTGAATACCTCAGATGGAAGATCTCTTAAATTGTAAGGATTTGTTTGATCTCTTAAATGCTAAAGGAAAGAATGCTGATCCCGCTAAGCAGAATAGTGGAATTAGTCAAATTTGACAATGGATCAATCATAATGTTTTCCATCATGCTGTGTTGGAGACAGATGCATATGCCCTATGAAAGAAGTTGGAGGACATGTATCAAGCTAAAACTGCTTGGAATAAAGCCTTGTTAATAAAATGTTTGGTGAATTTGAAGTTAAAGAATGGAACTTCTGTAGTTAAGCACACTAGTATAATTCATAATTTGGTAAATCAATTATCTGCAATGGAGTTACAATTAGAGGATGAGGAATAAGCGCTCTTACTTCTTAGCTCTCTTTCAGACAGCTGAAAGATGCTGATAGTCTCTGCCAGCAATTCGGCTTCTAACATCAAATTTACCATAGCTATAATAATGGATGCCCTATTTAATGAGGAGTTTAGGAGAAAGGACATAGGTAATGATCAATCACATGCTCTTATCACAGAGAATCTGGGAGACAACAAGAAGGTAGTCAAGACAGGGAGAGAGGAAGGAGCCATAGCAAAGGCAAATCCACAAATAGAAAGAGACCAACATATAAGTGTTATTATTGTGGCTAAGAAGATCACTTGAAGAAGTACTGCAAGAAGATCTTATGAGAGCAGGGAAAAAAAAGCAATTAGTCGAAGATGGATGGTGGAATTTTAGTCACTGTTAGAGAAGAAGTGGCATATTTTTCCATATATGAAGAAACATGCCTTTATATTTCAAGTCAAGACGTTGAGTGGGTAGATGATACTATAGCATCTTACCACGTTGGAGACTTTGGCACAATGAAGATAGCAAATAAAATTTTTGCTAAAATTGTTCGAACTGATGATGTTCAGATAAAGACCAAAGTTGGACATATAATTACTTTGAAGGATGTCCAACATGTTCCAGACCTTCAGCTTACTCTACTTTCAGAAATAGCCTTTGACAAGGAAGGTTTCGACAACTAATTTTACAATAACACATGAAAAATGATAGAAGGTGCTATAGTTGTTGCTTGATGACATATTTATGGAACACTCTACAAGATTCATATGAAAATTTATGCAAATAGCTTCAATGTTATAGAAGGAGAGGTATCTCAAAATTTGTGGCAACAGAGACTCGGTCGTATAAGTGAGAAAGAATTGTCTACTTTGACAAAAAATAAGCTTATTATTATTTTCAAGGATGTTGTGTTAGATCCTCGTAATCATTGTTTGTATTGTAAGTAACAAAAGTGTCATTTAAATCCTCTTCAACTAGAAGATTAGAGTTGCCTAGTTTGGTGTACTTTGATGTTTGTGGTCCTTTGGAGGTGGAATCTCTAGGTGGCAATAAATATTTCCTAACCTTTATTGATGATGTTTTTCAGAAGGTGTGGGTTTACTTTTTGAATATGAAGGATCAAGCTTTAAATTACTTCAAAGAATTCTACCATGGTAGAGCATAAGGCAAGAAAAAAGTTGAAATATCTTCGCTTACAAAATGGAGATGAGTATACTTCTAGAGAGTTTGATTCTTACTATAAAGGATAGGGTATTAACATGAAAAGATGTTCCCTTGCACCCCACAACATAATGGTATAGCCGAGAGAATAAATCAGACAATTATGGAGAATGTTAGAATTACGATTAATATGGCTTAGCTACCAAAGCCATTCTGAGGAGAACTTATTTGTGCCACTTGCTATTTGATTAACAGATCGCCATCTCTACCATTGAATTTTGAAATTTTGGATAAAGTGTGTTGAGGTAAGAATTCCTCCTACTTTTATTAAAAGTATTTGGATGTTTAGCCTTTGCACATGCATCCAAGAAGCTTAGATAGAAACTCAACGTACGGATTACTTCATGCATCTTTATTGGATATGGAGATGAAAAAATCATATATAGACTATGGGACTTAAAGGCAAAGAAGATTATTAGAATTAGGGATATAATATTCCATGAAATCCAGACTATAGAAGATATTGAAAAGCTTATAAAGTCTTCTAGTACTAGCGCCTATGATTGTATTCCTGATTTAGCATCAGCATAAACCACCACAAATGACGACGAGGTGCATAGAAAATTACTAAAAGTAGAATAGAAGAGAGAAGAGCATGTTGAGTTGGGAGAGACTCAAACAACAAAAGCTATAAGATTATAACAGCAATCAAATGATGGTACACCTCTTTGAAAATCTGAACGAGGCCATATTCCATCACAAAGATATCTAGAATCTCAATATATTATGCTTCCTAAAAAATGGGAGGCAGAGAGTTTTCAAAAAGCTAATTCCCATCAAAACAGTGAAAAATGATTGGATGCAATGCAAGATGAGATGGAGTCTTTGTAGAAGAACCATACTTATGGGTTGGTTGGTCTTTCAAAAGAAAAGAAAGCACTAAAGAATAAATGGTGTTCAAGTTTAAGAAATATGGTAGCAAACGGCTGGTGAAGCACAAAACCCCATTGGTCGTCAAAGGTTTCTTTCAAAAGAAAGGAATTGACTTTGATAAGATTTTATCACTAGTGGTGAAGATAATTTCAAGAGCAAACCATTTTAAGTTAACTAAGAGATTATGTCCCTCATCTAAAATAAAGATAGAGGAGATGATTTTAAAGCTTTATTATTCAGTGGTGGGAAGTCGATGTATGTAATGGTGTTACCAAACTAGACATTACTCATGCAGTTGATACCGTGAGTAAATTTCTTTCAAATCTTGAAAAGGAATACTAGGAAGCAGTTAAGTGGATTTTCAGGTATTTTAAGGGTACATCAAAAGTATGCTTGTGTTACGGGGGAAGTGATCTAGTTCTAGAAAGCTATACAGATGCAGATATGGCCGGAGATCTTGATGGTGGAAAATCTGCTTCAGGTTATCTTAACACTTTTGATGGAGGAGTTGTGACATGATAATCAAGATTGCAAAAGCGTATAGCTTTATCTACAATAGAAGCAGAGTACGTTACCTCAATAGAAGATGGTAAGGAGATGTTATGGTTAAAACATTTATTCAATGAATCAGGCATCAAGCAGAGGGATTACAAGATATATTGTGACAAGTAGAGTGCTATGTACTTGAACGAGAACACAATACATCATTCTTGGAGAAAACACATTGATATTCGCTATTATTGCATATGCAATGTGATAGAACATAAAAATTGTTGAAATTGGTAAAGATTCACACAAAGGAGAATCCAGCAAATATGTTTATAAAGGTTGTCACACCATAGGAGTTGAAGCTATATAGAGACATAGTGATATAGATGATAGGTAGCCATCAGTTTTTGAAATGCAGTTGGAGTGGAAAAATTGTGGGATCCAACCTTCTCTTAAAGTCCAGCCCATTAGTTTTTTTTTTTTTTCTTAACTTGTTCTCTAAGTTTGCGAAAAAGATAATCTCAGAACCTTATAAATAGATGTCTAGTTTAATCTCAGAACCTTATAAATAGATGTCTAGTTTTTCAGTTTTACATCACACAGATCACTGATAACATAGTTTTTTTAGAACTCCAAAGAGTTTTTTTAAAAACTTTTTTTGTGTATTAATTTAAAAAAAAAAAAAACACATCTTCTTTTTTTCGATTTTTTTGTGTTTTGTCTTCTTTTATTTTTTGTTCCGTATTGATTTTCTGTGTTTTTCATGATTAGAGGATCTTAATATCAAAATTCGAAAAATGGATTCGAGCTTTCAACTTCATCTTGCCACTGGCAGTAGGAGTTGATACTTCGTTTCCTTAAAAATTGTTTGTGTTTTGAATTTGGTCTCCTTTCACATTATCTAGTCGATGCCGACAAGTGGTCTATGGTCGACAGTAGCTACCTAGGTGTGTTAAAGGCACCCAAAACATTTTACATTTTTTAAAAATGTTTTGAGTTTTTTTTTTTCCTAAAGAATAGCAACTGCAACAGCTAAAATACCATCAATGGCTATCAAAGACTACTGATGCTCTTTTGAGATTCGGTTGTCGGTCGTACTCTATTAACAATGATCATTACATGTAAAAGAGAAACAGAAGATTTTCTGAAAAATAATTTTAAAATATGAAACTAAATAATTTTAAAATATGAAAATAAAGTTATATCATATCATATACTAAGAATTTAAAAAGTTTGGGACCACATAGAGCTCTTGTGGTATTGCATCCAGAATTTCTATTCACTTATTATTATTATTATTATCTTTTATGAATGAAAAAAAATATTTATTATGTTTTAAGCAATTATTCGTCAAAATTAATGTTTATTGGGCCCAAGGTCTCAACTTTAGGGCTTCATAGTGGGTCCATTAAAAATTGAGATTTGAAAATTCCCGCTCGAATTCAAAAACAAATCAAAATCACAAGACCAACAGACGAAGAGAGAGAGAGAGAGAGAGAGAGAGAGAGAGAGAGAGAGAGATGCCGAAGATGAGAGACGAAGAGACGCAATTGACGCTGAAAATCGTAAAAATCCTAGACGAAGTTCGAGCTTCCAACGCCATCCACATCCGCAAGCACAAGGAGCTCTCGGCCCTCCGCTCCAAAACGACGTCGTCGTCGACTCCATCGTCCCCTTCCCAGTTCTTCTCTGCGTTTTCCAAAAGCCTGCTGCCTCTCTTCGGCTTCCAGAGGCGCGTGGCTTCAGCCGAGCGCGTTGTCCGCTTCGTTTCCGTATTTGCCACCTCGCGTGAGACCGATCACGCTTCCGATTGCGATGCCTTCTTGGAGGATTTCCTCCGGTTTCTCCTCGTTGCCAGTGCTGCTGCCAACAAGACCGCTAGGTTTCGAGCCTGCCAAATTATTTCCGAGGTGAGTTGTTTCTTTGTTTGGATGATTGGAAATGGGGGAGGAAATTCGGGTTTCTTTTTTGGTGGGTGGGAAAATTTGTCCTTTCTTTTTTTTTTTTTTTTTTTTATTTAAATGGTTCGGATTATGATTGTACCCTGATTGGTTGCTGAGAAATAAATAAATAAACGAAGAGGAGCATATTTGAAAGAAGATTTCAATATGGAGTTTCTATTCTTCATACAAATCAGGAGAAATTAGGTAGATTTGTGGGTTAGTAAACAGCTTTTGGGATTTGATAGTAATATTGTTGCTTTATTATTATTATTATTATTATTATTTTATTGTTTTGAATTTGGCTTTTGTAGATAATCATGAGGTTACCAGACGATGCAGAAGTAAGCAATGAATTATGGGACGAGGTAATAGAGTGTCTGAAGCAGCGGGTGGGGGACAAGGTCCCTTTGATCCGTACATATGCAATTAGGGCTCTTTCTCGCTTTGCAACTGATTGTGAGAACAGTGATGTCCTTGATTTATTTCTCGAGGTTCTTCCTCTCGAGCAAAATGCGGTGAGTGTCTCGTTCTATTGTTTGGTTATCCCCACCTGTGTAGAAAACAAACATGTACCTTTTATGTGGCTTTTGAGGGGTTCCCACGTTCGACATCTTGTTGTATAATGTAAAGTGTATAACATATGAGTATCTTGAAAATTTGGAAAAATTTTAACTTATTTGTTCTATATATACATATATACATTTTTTTTTTTTTTATAAGTTTATTCTTTCTTAGTGAACACTTAAATGAGATCATTATTATCATTTCTAAGAGATTAGAGGTTCGGTGTGCTAATAATATATTAGTGCTCTAAAATCTGTCTGGATATGTTTTCAATATCAAGCTATGACAACTTTTCAGGAGGTCCGTAAGACAATACTGCTATCTTTGCCTCCTTCGAATGCAACCTCACAAGCAATTATTGATTGTATCATGGATGCTAGTGAATCAGTACGCAAAGCAGCATACTATGTTCTAGCAGACAAATTTCCTCTTCAAAGCCTTAGGTAATTTTCTGGTGTGTTGAAAACTTATCTTCTATTCTTTTCGACATCTCGGATTGCATTCTGATTATGTTATTTATTATACCGATATTCTTTTGTTCACGATTGTTGACGTTCCAAACTTACAATCAATCTTAACTGCTGAAATGTATAGGAAGTGGACCCAAGTATTTACGTCAAGTTAACACAACACACTTTTAACACCCCTGTCGCATTTAGGTTTGCCCATTTGCATCTAAATACATTAAGAAATATGAGGGTAATAGAATTTGAATACTAAATTAAATAGACATTAGGCTTGGATAAAAAGTTCATAAAATGCAAACTTAACAACTAACCATTGAAATTATGTTATAGCATTTAGTCATATTTGAGTTATGAGGTTTCAGACAGAAAACTTATATGATATAGTTAGCTAGGATGTTGCTTGCTGACAATGAATTCTTTTTTGTTTGAGCTTCCTAATTTTCTAAGAAAAATTCCTTTCATTTTCTTGTGTTTGCAGCATTAAGCTCAGGACAGTTATTCTTCAGAGAGGACTTGCAGATCGTTCCATTGCTGTCTCAAAGGAATGTCTTAAATTGATGAAGGATGAATGGCTTACTAAGTGCTGCAATGGAGACCCTGTAGAATTTCTCAAGTATCTAGATGTTGAAACATATGAATTGGTTGGGGAGTCTGTGATGGGGTCTTTGTTGGAAGCTGGCTCAATTCAACTAAATGATGGTTCGAGTATCCAACAGTACATATTATCGCTAAGTGAGAGACCTCAAGGTTTGTTGGGTTTTCAGGTCTATATGTTTATGTAGTTAGAACATGTATTTATTCTATGGTTCTTTATTATGCATTAGGTTGTAGGAGTGATGAAGGTATGTCCAGGTGCGAGACCTTAATACTAAGCACTAATCTTTTCCAGAAGCTACCTGATTGAAAAAAGAATGACTGAATGGGGATGTAACTTACATCAGAACCTCAGTTGGGAATTGGGAAATGGTCCATGAAAAAAAAAAAAAAAAAAAAAGGTGGATGGTCATGAGTGTTAATGTTTGTTGTTGGCTTAAAACTAGTTAATTTGGAAAGAAAAAATTGGATGCCTTTCTGGTACTGTGTTAACTTAATAATTGACCTGTTTTTGGCTTATTATAAAAAATTGGTAAGGAAGATTTGCACTACAATATCATAATGTTTTCCTTCATCATGTGAGCAGATGCAGCCAATGTCACTCCAAGCATACGACTTATGGAAGCAGAAGTTGCTCTTTATTGGAGGATGATATGTGGGCACTTACAGAGAGAAGCACAAGTAAGTTATTCCATTTCTGGTAAATTAATTGTATTGCTTTTCTTGGGTGGCTAGTGGGTTGTTGTAATTACTATCAGTAGGGTGAAATATCAGACTTTATGGGCTAGGGTAAAGGTTGACCTTGTGATATGATGCTATTGTGCCTGCCTGATATTTGACCATCAATTATTCCTAAAGGTGAAGAAGGTAAATTAAAATATGTTCAATCCAATGTATTTTCTTAGCTCAAGTGTGCTTTGAAGGTCACAATAGTTGGCTTGATGCTTATATATTTTACCATCTACAAAGATTATTTAGTTTACTTTACATTTGTCTCGCATTTGTTTTGTAGTTCCTTTTCTTTTAGTCCATCAAATTGTGTACTTTGCTCTATTGAGCTTTTAAATGTTGAAATAGGTCTAAGTATTATCAGTATTCACTTGAATGAGAATATTATTGAGCCATGACATAGGGAGAATGAAAGTTCTAAATAGAGGTTGGTAGCATCTTATTTAAGTGCAATGCAAATTGATATTGACTAAGGAATTATTTGCTTGGTTCAATCCAAGTTTGAGAAACTCCATTTTATGGTCTAGAATGGTCTTGGCTTTGGGTTGGGATTACTAACTCACTTAAGATGCTGATGCAGGACAACGAGAGAGAAAGAGAAGAGGATTTGAGAATGTGATGGAAAGGGCTGACAATTAGAAGAAAGAGAGAATATACATCAACTCGATAGAGTTATATTAATATAAGGAGAAAAAAAACAAAAAAGAGAGAATGAGAAAGGAAAATCTAGGGATGGCAAAGAACTTTATTCTATGGCGTAAGTAAGATGATAGAAACTACATGCATCTCCTAGAACTTACTAAGTTTTAGGAAAGTTATCAGATGCACTACATAGGAAAGTTATTAGATGCTTTTTTTTTACTGCCATATTTCATCAATTTCTTGTCTTACGCATAAATGAGTGCAAAATAATTCTCATATTTAACATCATTAAAATGCTACTGTCATTCTAAACGCATTATTCCTGAAGAATTTTAAAATTTGGATTTCTTGTTATATATGTTATCTTTTGTCCCAAACTTCTGATAATTGTTATTATAGTAAGGTTAATGCATCTGGAGTACCGTATGTTAAATCAATTAAGCTTCCCTCTAACCATTTAAGGGTCTTTGCTTTTGCTTGAACAGGCAAAAGGGACTGATGCGGCTGCCACAATGGGCACTGAAGCAGCAGTATATGCAGCAGAAGCTTCAAAAAACAATGACATCCTGGAGAGGATCCTCCCTGCAACTGTTTCTGATTATATAGACTTAGTCAAAGCTCATATAAATGCTGGTGGGTGTGAATTTCAGGTTCCTTTTTTGTTGAAATGATCAATGTCTAACTTGTACTTCCTAATATGTCCTGATATATGCAGGATCCAATTATCATTTTGCATCTCGGCAACTTCTATTGCTTGGTGCAATGCTTGATTTTTCTGATGCTACAAACAGGAAGTTGGCTAGTGCATTTGTGCTGGAACTCTTGCACAAGCCTTTTGACCATGAAGTAGATGATGATGGGAATATGGTTGTTATAGGAGATGGAATAAATCTTGGTGGCGATAGAGAGTGGGCCAGTGCAGTTTCAGGGTTGGCAAAGAGGGTGCATGCAGCTAGTGGTGAATTTGAAGAGGTTGTTCTTGGGGTTATAGAAGAGCTTGCTCAGCCTTGCAGGGAGAGAACAGCAAATTTTTTACAGTGGATGCATTGCCTTGCTGTGACTGGCCTTCTCTTGGAGAATGCAAAATCATTGTATAGGGTTCAAAGGAAATGTATAGAACCTCCAGAACTTCTACAATCTTTATTGCTTCCAGCGGTAATTTAACTTATTACATGCCTCCTTTCCTTTTTCATTTCTAACTTGTTTTTCTTCTCAAAATAGTGTTAAATGGGCTTGGTAGGGTATCGTTTTATGTTGAGGTTTTGGATTCATTTACCCTCCAAATTAAGAGACAGGAAGGCTACTTCATTGTATAATTTACTAGATTACTAATCATTGGTAAACCATGTGGAATTTAATTTTTCAAAAATGTATTCTTTAAGTAATAATAAACCTCTATGTTCTAGGTTGTAGAGATTGGGAAAATATTCCTTTATTTTGTGACTTCTGTAATGATTTTTATACCCTTCTAATACATGCTTAATTGTAGGAATTTGATACTAAGTACATACCAGTACAACACTATGTTATTTATGTTGAAGACAGTTGTATAATATGCTCTATAATATCACATGCAATATAGTTCAATAATCTTCTTTTTGAGTTGTTAACATAGATACTATGGACTCTGAATTGCAGGCAAAACATGCTCACTTGGATGTGCAGAGGATTGCCATGAGGTGCCTTGCACTTTTTGGGTTGGTAGAGAAGAAACCGAGTGAGGAACTAGTAAAGCAGTTAAGGCTTTCATTTGTAAAGGGCCCCACTGCGATTAGTGTAGTGGCTTGTAAGGCATTATTTGATCTTGGGATGTGGCACACTCCTCATGTAGTTGATAGAGCTTGGGGGCAGGATTTTTCATCACAACTCCAAGACAATGAGGTTGCTTATAGTCGTGTAGCATTTCCAGATGCAGATGTGAATATGGATGTTAAATTGCTTGATCTGTTATGTGCTGGACTTGACAGAAGTGACCGGGGAAGCATTTTAGCAGGTGATGAGAATGAATCAATTCAAGCTGTTCTTGGAGAGGGATTTGCGAAGATTCTTATTTTAAGTGAGAACTACCCAGGCATACCTGCTTCCTTACATCCTTTTCTCTTAACCAAGCTCATTGCTTTGTACTTCAGCAATGAAACAAAAAGGCTGCTAAGGTAGATTATCTCTTCCATATTACTTTTGTTTTTTATTTTCTTATCTATGAGGATAGCAATCAAACATTACCACTCATATTTTCTGACCAGGTTGAAACAATGCTTGTCAGTATTTTTTGAGCATTATCCTTCTCTCTCAGTTAACCACAAGGCAAGTAATGTGTAGTCTGCTATGCAATAAATTTCCATAAGTCTGCTTATTGGAGATTGGAATTAATGCTTAATGAGCCAATCACAGAAAATTTGATCTTTTGAAAATGCAGAAGGTTTTATCCAAGGCTTTCATTCCAGTCCTGCGTTCTATGTGGCCAGGCATCAATGGAAATGCTGGAGGTTCTGCGCATGTGGTGTCTAATATGCGCAAGCTTGCAGTCCAAGCATCACGCTTTATGCTGCAGATGATGCAGGCACCTTTATATGTAAAGGAGATGGAAAGGGAGGTTGAAAATGGTAGTAGGGAATCACCAGAAATTGTAGATGGTACTGTGGAACCTCCACTTGAGTGTGGTGAGGAGGGGCTTGCAATACGTATAGCCATAGAGGTAGCTGTCTTGCTTTGAATGGGATTGATTTCAATACAATGAAAATTTTTGTAGTCAATTGGTGATTTATTACCATGACATCCTAGCCTAATGGTGTGTCCATTGGGTTGAAGAAAACTGCAGAATTTAACCCTTTTACTTTGTTTTATGCTTTATCTAGGTAACAAGCTTTGGGACAAAGAAGACACCTGCTGAAAGGGCATATGTCTCAGCATTATGCAAAGTGCTTGTTTTGCTCCACTTTCGGTCATCTGAACAAGGGGCAATTGAATTAATGAAGAGGCTTTTAATTTGTGTCATTGAATGTGTATCATCAGAGAAGGATATTGCAAAGGAGTTAAAGCGGATGGCAAACCATCTTAAGACGGCAGATGAACATCCAGATCAGGAACAGTTGCAAAATCAAGCTAAACTTATTTTTGGTACAGTCCTTTATACTTAATACCTTAGAAACATGAAATAAATCTTTGGTATTGCTTGCTTAATACCGTAGAAACATGAAATAAATCTTTGGTATTGCTTGCTTTTCCATATGGTAATAATTAGTGTAGAAATTTGTTCCAGAAAGATTCTAATTGCTTTGCAGAAATGACTTTCTTTGGGTTGATTATTATCTGTTTCCCAATTGATCTACTATCAAGCATCTGATATTGGTGGCAAGACTAAAGCGAAAGTGGGAGGAGTTATTTAAATTTCTGAAACCTAATGAAGTAATGATTACATGATCTGTGCTATTCTTGCAAGTTTTGGGCATTAGTTTCTGATGACAGTGTGCATGCTATGGGCTAAACACATAAGAGTTGAGAGTTAGATAGCGTCAGACAGACAAAATGTGACCTTAAGGCCGTATAAGCATTATGTCTGTTTCCCTCCATTTATGCAAGTAACATTTTACTTATTTGTCTTGTATGCTTGCAAAATCTTTCATTTGCTGTTATAATTACAAAATATATTTTGATGATATATACCCTATTCCTGTCTCTACCGTTTTTTGTAATTCTTCTGCCCATTTCTTTTGTAGGGAGGTTAGAACTAGAATTTAACTTGGATCTCATTGGTTCGCCTGAAATACCACAAACACCAGCACCTCGTTCTACACAGCCAACTCGTTCCAGAAGAAGAGTGAGGCATCACGAGGCATCTTCTGATGAAGAAAGTTCACCCACCTCAGTTGTCCCTACTATTTCTAGCACAATGGGCCCTCGATCACAGAGGGCAAGCAAGACTGCAGCACTCAATAAAATGACTGCCATCAGAGCCCCCAGGATTGATGAAGATGGCGATGGTGAGGACGAAGACTCGGAGCTGACATCTGATGAGGATTCTGATGCATCTGAACAGTTCACAGAATAAGTGGTTGACATGATAGACCTCTCATCTATGACATGTCTAATTCTCATCCAATGTCATCCTTTTATTGTCTCACGTATACTTAAATGGTTAATGACACAGGTTAATTAAAAGCTTCATTTTGTTGATATTTGTACAAATATATAGCTTTCTATCGCCAAATTAATTTATGACCAAATGAGTTCAGCCTACCAAAATACATGAACGACCAACATATTAATTGATAAAACATAATTGCAAACGAAATACATCATCAAAGAAAAGTTTTTAAGCAGTTAGGAAGATATTTATTTATTTTTTTAACTTTAATATTGATATTCAATAATATGAAAAATAATACATAATATGTATGTATAGCATATATATATATATATATATAGGAAATTTCTTTCATGAGGATACTTTAATCAGATTTTGACGCGCAACTTGTTGTAGGATGGTGTACTTTCAAAAAATGCTTTGCAATATTGTGGAGCTCGAGTCACCATCCAAATTTCAAAATTCCAAAAATTATATAGACAAGTAAGGTTTTTCTCTCATCCGAGAGATTTCTCTTTGGAATTGTTTGGGAAAATGTCATGCATTGTGGTAAATGTTTGTATGATGTTATATATCATGTTGTGACGTTTTTTGGATGATTCCAAACATGATTCTCCCATATAAAAGAATGATTATATGTGTTTAGGAGAATTATCTTAACCAGAAGAATTTTATCTGTAATCATTAAGAAAACACTAAGCAACATGTTGCCTAATGTTATAAAAAAGTTTACACATCAATCTATAAGTTGCATGACATTTTTCCAGACAAATACATGTAGAAACCACCTGGTCTTACATGTATATACACACACACACTAGACATAGGAGGAATATGCAAAAAGAAAATGACTAAAATACCAACTATACGATTTAATATGGATGGAAGTGAGATGCATGTGGCAACTCCAAATTGGCGGTGTGAAGAAATGAAATGACTAAATTCACACAAGACCTTGAGAGGGTGACTTACGATACAATGTTTCAAGTGTTTGATGAATTACGAGATTGACGATGTTTGTCCCAATGAGGATGTTGTCATAAATAACTTTGATGATATGATCTATCAAACCCTGTACAATGATGTCTCTTTTGCCTACAAAGAAGTTCTTATGCCACACAAAGGTTCAAAAATGGTATTAAAAAAAACAATATTTAAAATACTGTTTTTGAACCTTTGTGCAGTGAGAGAACCTATATATCGCTTCTTTGACGAATCCAAGAACTAACTCCCTGTAAAATTGTGGCTTCAAATTTTCCGTGCTTGAATTCATAACACCATTCATTTAACCATACTTTGCCAAATGGAACCTTATGAAGTAAATAAATTCACCCAAAAAAAAAAAAAAATTATCAAGTAAACAAAGACTCGTATACCGCTTCTTTGAGGAATCCAAGATACTAACTCCCCCATATAATGAGAAACAAAACAATAAAACAAATATTAATTTTCATAATTTAGCATTAACATGACTAAAAAATAACCTTTGGGGTTTTCTTCTTGGGCATCTTTTAAAATTTTGAAGCGCAAGGCTTGTAATTGATCTCGGGCACAAGTTAGCTTGCATGTCAACAACTATTAAACTAAATTAAGTAAGAGCTGCTTACTAAGTTTATAGTGACTAGTTTGTAGTTTGAAAATTCCACATTGATAATAAATTAGCATGTTGTGTGGTTTACATATGGAACCCACATAAGTTAGCCCTGCATCATGTATGGTTCAACGAAGGGTCTTATGACCCGTACTTAATGAATGGTATTACACTTGAATGCATAACATGCCAGAAGCCCAAAATTTACAATAGGCACATATGAATTCACAACACACCAGTGCGGGAAACTCAAAGGTAACTATTTGTAGCTTATATTAGAATGTATTATAATGCTTTATGGTAGTGGAAATTTTAATTTTTAAGCGTTTTATATTCCTCAATATCCCATATTATAAAGCTGCAAATTTATGTGAATTTACTTCGACATGTATGAATGCTGTTATGCTTGCATTCATAACACATAGTGCCTAATACTTTCAAGCGATTACAACTGCAGAACTCATTGCAAGGCTAAAATTTACAAGTCACAAAGATAACTATTTGCAGCTTATCCTAGAATGTATTAAAATGCTTAAACACAGTAGAAATTGGGTTCAAATGGCATCTAAATACTTTAATTATCTATTCATATTAAAGGATGTTCTTCATGGTTTGATTGTTGATGATGGTAATGGGGACGACAAGTAGAAATCCTTCCGTTATGTGTCCGGAAATATCTATAGTAAATGATGAGTATATAGTGAGATTTTTATATATTATTCAAGAACCATAGTTTTCATCTACCAAATTGGTTTTTTTGGATTAATCTTAATTGAAGATAGATATAAAGGTTTAGCAAGTATGAAAAAGCTCTTCTATATTATTAAGCCAATATATATATATACAACATGATATATAGATAAGAGATAACTTTGCATAATAAGGTAAGCCTAACTAAAGGATACATACATATCTTGCAAAACCGTAAAATAGTTGTTACAACTCTATTGCCTTATCATGCCCACTCAAGATGGTGCGTCTTTGAAGAACACCAATCTTGGAACATAGAACTTGTAGCCGATGCCTAGACATAGGTTTTCTGAGGTGATTAGCTAGTTGGTCATGAAAGAAGACATGAGAAACATGGATAGAACCATTGGCTACCTTGTCCTGTACAAAATGAAAATCAACACGAACATGCTTCATCTTAGAATGAAGCTGATGATTGGCACACACATATGTGGTTCCAACATTATCATAGCATATGATTGGAGTAATGGTAGAATGAACACTAAGTTCACAAAGAAGGGACATTGTCCAACACAATTCAAAGGTAGTATGGGCAATGGCACGATACTCCACTTCAGTTGAAGAGTAGGAAACAAATTATTATTTTCTTGAAGTTCAAGAGACGAGATTGTTGCCAAGGAAGATTACATTAGCTATTGTGGAGGTGCTATCTTCTTTATTGTTGGCCCAATCCACATGAAAAAGGCATATAGAGCCAAATGTGAGTGACAACGGAGAAAGAGTCTTAGAGATTAGCTGCCATGAAACATCGAAAGAGTCATTTGATAGCAACCTAATGAATGTTAGTAGGTTGATGCATGTATTGGGACAACTTAATTACATAGAATGCTATATCTAGACGAGTTAACTGAAGATATCGAAGAGCACTAACAACTTATCTATACTCTTTGACAGATTTGAGAGGAGAACTCGATAGAAGAGATAGTGATGAGTTCAAGGCCATGGGTGTGGAGACTACTTTGGCATCCAACATCTTGGTCCACTTAAGGATGTTAAGGATGTACTTTTGTTGGAACAAAAGAAAATCCTAAGTTGTGTGAACCACTTCAACACCAAGAAAATAACTTAGATCACCAAGGTGTTTAAGTGAGAATGTGGCAAATAGGGTCTTGACAAACTAAGGGATGAGGGAATCATTGTTCCCTGTTAAAACAATATTATCAACATACACAAGCAAATAAAGAGTTGACCCTTTCTTCATATAAATGAGCAAGGATGTATTTGCATGTGAATTTATAAAACCATAAAAGAGAAGAAATTCCTTAAGCTTGGTGTACCAAGCTCGCAAAGCTTACTTGAGTCCATAAATGGCCTTTTTCAACTGGCACACATAAGTAAGTTTGGTAGGGTTCACAAAATTGAGGAGTTAAGCCATATAAACTTCTTCAAAGTGAAATCCATTAAGAAAAGCATTATTCATGTCTAACTATTGAAGTTTCCAATTTCGAAAGAGAGCTATTGATAAGACAAGTCGTACAGTAGTAGGTTTAATGACTGGACTGAAGGTATTCGAGTAATCTATTCCGGATTGTTGATAAAAGCCTTTTACAACCAAATGGGCTTTATGTCAGGACCCGTCCAGAATTTCTCCCCGGAACCGTAGACAAGCCCTGATCCC